>NC_056729.1:1504220884-1504315884 GCF_019279795.1 Protopterus annectens
TTATGCTGCTTCACATAACATATAGAAGTGTCATATATACAATAACTGTTACATGCAACTATTAGAGAAACGTAGAATATAATATTGTCCTGTAATTAGGACATTTTCTATGTCTTGATTATTTTTGCGTGACACATATGCCTAAGGAGGGACTGTCCCATGCAAAGTGGGACAGGTGTTAATCCCAAAGTCTCACCTTGGCCAATTTAAAAGGTGGCAAACCTACAATAGGTATGCGGTAGCATGACCTGGTAGATGGATGTGAGTCCTAAAACACATTTACTTGTCTGCATTGCAGAGTATCGGTTCTCATGTATCAGCCAGATGGGAGCAGATTGTATGAGGAACACACATATAATATGATTAACTCACTGGACAGGCCGACGATTCCATACAGTCGAACGCCATCCCGTTTGGCTACCACTATGCGAGTATTGCACTGGTAAAGAAATGTGGAGTCTAACCAAGTGTAAGAAGCTGTAACCAGAGGTCAGCAGTGCTTAACACCATGCAAACCCATGCACAACTGCTCCCAACTGCTTCAATGTGCCTTACTCACTCCGTATCCAATGGGCTTGTTCTGGCCACAAACAAATAACCATCCTTTGCAAGTGTTGGTAGCAACACCCTGCGCACACAGCTAACGTGAATTACCAATACACCATGGCAAATATACAGACAATAGACAGTACCACACACATACCATACAACACAGTCATCCAACAGTATAGCAATGTGCCGGCAGATATGTCCGGACCATTGGTGTTTGCAGACCTGGCCGTCTTGTGTTTGTGTGTGGGCATGCCCAGTATGACCATTCTGCATGTTGTCGACTGACATTGCAGTCATACCTTCATGTGTTTTAGCATGCCCAGTATGGCCAACTGTATCGCATGTGTTACATGTCCAGGTAGTCAGTACTGTGGTGCCAACCTCTGCGTTGTACACTGACAGGTGGCATGCTGTGTCTGCAGGGTATCCATCGGTCATGTGGCATTGACTGTTGCTACATTTCTGCACAGCGTGGGGGGACATCCGACTGCATCCACATTCCTACACAGCACCGGGGGAGCACCTGACTGTTGTTACATGTGTATGTTGGAAGGGCGGCACACCTGACACTTGTACACTTTTGCTACTACTGTACTGGTATGTCAGGTACTCCATTTCAGTGTGTAGACCTACCTATTGTGCTGGCTAGAAGCTTACCAGTGTACTCCAGATCTTAGCTTTAATTACCAACATATTACTTTCAGATGTCTTAGCCTTCACAACCTACATCCAACTGCCTGGCCTGCTGTAGTCTGTCTGTGTGGGTCTGTGGGGGGGGGGGCATCCATTGGGCATATTCAGAGGCCATAGTACAGCATTTGTCTGTGTTGGTCTACACCTGTCCAGCTGGTTGAGACTTGTGTGGGCTGTATGGACACACATGATGCTCAGCCCATTACCAGCAGTGGGTTATGATACCCTGTGTACTACTGGCTACTATGGTGACCCCGATATGTGCTACAGATGTCATGGTGCTACTATGGACGTCTACTGTCTGCTGCCTTAACATTCAGCCACCAAATTCCCTTACATGCTAACATCCATACCATATCTACAGGTAACAACACATTCTAATACAACTGCCAATTGGTAGGTTGATTGACTTACCTTGAGGGTGTGCCAGACCTGAGGATGGTGCTGGAGGGCTACCTATGTCAGATGCACACAGTGCACTTCCTATACATGGCTGAGCACAGGTAGTGTCATGTTTGGCATCCCTTTTACTGTCTGTGCGAGTCAGAGAGGGTGACATTCCCTGGGTACCTACTATGTCAGTGCATATGCTATGTGTTGCCTCTTTGCCAAGGCCAGGTCATACTGGGCACGCCTCCTTCCGTCTACTGGGTCCGGCTCAGGTTGTTCCTCTTCTGAGTCACTCTGTGCCTGTACAGGCCTTGGCATTGGCTGGGGGCTGTGTGGCCCTGCTCCATGCTGTTCCTGCTGCAGCTGTTTCCACAGGATCATATTGTGCAGCATAGCACATGCCATAACAATCTGGGTGCATGTAGCTGATGAATACTGCAAGGCTCCACCTGATGTGTCCAGACACCAGAACCATGACCTGAGCATCCCAAACACATGCTTTATTATATGTCTGGCCTGTGCGTGTGCCTCATTATGGTGTAGTTGTTTAGGTGTGTGTGCATTTCTGATGGGTGTCATCAGCCATGGCTCCAGTGGGTACCCAGCATCCCCCACTAGGTGACCGTAGGGGATGTCCATATTGCAAAGCTGTGGTACAGCGGTGTTAGATGCCATATATCGGAATCGTCATAGCTTCCAGGGCAGCCAGCACACACATTCAGTATAATGCCTTGGACATTTGCATACGACCTGGCAGTTGATGGAGAGGATGCCCCTGTTGTTAAGGTAGGCCCTACTCTTCTCACTGGGTGGTGCTTTGATGCATATGTACATGCAGGCTACAGCACCCACTACCCCCCGGGTAGTCTGCCATTTGGTGGAAGAGACGCATATTGCTGGTCAACACCTCACGTATGTTGAGGAAATGTATGTGCTCACTGGCATGTGGTGACATGGCATCCAGGAACTGGTGGAATACCCTGGATGCAGATGCCTGTGAGATCCCCATGATATCCCCAGTTGTGCTTTGGGAGGTACCTGTGGCTAGTATACCTAGGCCTACACATACCTTGGTATCCACTGGGATGGGTTCCCCTTGGCCTGTTTGATGTGTCAAGTGTGGCCGGCACAGCTCAACAATCTGCTCTAGGAGGTCTCTGTCCATCCCATATGACGCCACTATCTCCAGCTCATGTAGCCCCTGGTAGGTTACCCTGGGTTTGTACAGTCTTCTCTCTCTCTTCACTGAGGGTTGTTCAGCAGCATTCACATCCTCACCACCCTTAGCCTCCTGCACATGTTGGTCTATGTTGTCTGCTGCAGCCCTTCTTATTTCATTGGATTGTTTTGTAAAATTTCCCCGCATGTATACACCGGTGGTGTACAATGTGGAAAAACCTGAGGGTATGGTGCTTGCTCACTTTATAGTAGTGTTCTGGGCAGGGCTGGGCCTGTAATCTGCTGATTGTGATAATTATCACCTGTTTGCCCAGCTTGTTCACCTTGACTACTCTCCTACTGTTGTTGTCCCTCCCAATTGCACTAGGCAGGTATAGACACACCATCAAGGAGAACAACGAACCAGTGGAATTAACACTTTATTTTCTCTAGCGCCTTGGCTCATCAAAAGCCTTCAAGAAGTAACAATTCACATACATCAAGAGTATATATAACACTACCAACTTGATTATTCAATTAAACATTCAGTTAAATATAAAACTAATTCTCCACTTAAAAAGACAGTGTATTAAATCAAGCTTTTCCAGCAACACTCAGTATTTAACCCTCCGGGACTCAATGTTTCATATTTCAAAATAAAAATCATTTCTTTCTTTAAAAGTGCATTTTTTATTCTACCCTCACTAGCTTCATTTATAAAAATCTGCTCTAAAATAGTTACCTTCAAACTATCACATTTTCCATTATGAAACTCTACAAAATGTTGAGCTAAGGGACTTTCTATTTTATTTGCTCTTATGTCCCTTAAATGTTCCATAATTCTAACTTTAAACATTCTTTTAGTTTGACCTACATAAAATTTTTCACAACTACATTGAATAACATATATAACTCGCTCTGTTTTACAATTAAAATGACCATTAGGTTTAAAACTAATTCCATTAATATATGGAAAATTTTTTTTTACATAGGGACAAACTTTACATTTTCCACATGGTACTGTTCCCTTAACAACAATTTGTTCATATATTTTCTCCCCCAGTCTAATAAATTTCGTGTGCACTATCATATCCCTTATATTTCTCCCTCTTTTATAAGCAAAATTCAATTTCTTTTCTATTAACTCATTAAGCTCTCTATAATTTTGCAAAAATTTCCAAAAATGTAAAATACATTTCTTTATGTTTTCACTATATATATTAAATGTAGATACCATAAAAATCTCTTCCGACTCTTTTTTGTTATTAATACTAGCTCTGTTGTTCTGTTTTTTCCAATAGTTTAGTCCCCTATCATATCTTTTATCAAATATCTTATTTATACTCGAGTTAATTAATTGTCTATCATATTGCCATCTTATAAACATATCTGTTGTATTCTTAATCTCATTTAAGAAATCTTTTTCATCATTACAGATATGAGATAATCTTAAAAAATCACTATAAGGTAAAGCTTCCAAGGTATGCCTAGGATGGCAACTTGTGCCCATTAAAAATTCATTAAGGCAATCAAATTTCCTATGTATGCCTGTAACTATAGGTCTACCTATAATACCCTATAAATTAATATCCAAAAAAGAAACATTCTCACCACATTGTATGCCATCAAACATTATACCGAATCTATTTGTTTGTATATCTTGTACAAATTTCTCAACTTCAAATTTACCTCCCTCACACAAAGAAATTAAATCATCAATAAATTTGAAATAATATATAACATAATTTTTAACAAACAAATGAGTATAAATATATTAAAATTCCACCAATCCCACAAAAATATTTGCATACGTGGGTGCAAATGCAGCACCCATGGCTGTACCTTGGATTTGGTGGAAAATTTTATTATCAAAATAAAAATAATTATTCTCCAAACAAAATTTCACTAAATCTAAAATATAATGTGTTAATGGTGAATCCCCCATCTGCTTATATAAAGCCTCTATTCCAAAAGAATTTTTAATATTGATGTATAGGCTTTTAACATTTAAAGTCAGCCAGTACATATTTTCACTCCAAATCACATTTTTGATTCTATTAAAAAAATCGAAAGAATCTTGTATATAGGATGGAAGTTTCTGTGCCTCCTTCAGTAGCACTTGATGTAAAACCACCCCTAGATTGTGTAAGAAGTAATTACTAGCCGAGACAATCGGTCTACCCGGGGGATTTATCATATCCTTGTGGATTTTAGGTAGACAGTAAAAATAAGCTGGACTACACTCTTGAATGTTCAACTTATTTTCAACATCAACATCTAACCAGTAACCTAATCTCAAGCCTCTATGTATTAGGTTCAAGTAATTTTCCTTGGCTACTATTATAGCCTCATCAGAAGCTTCACAATATATAGACTTGTCTCCTAATAAATCTACACACATTTTATAATATTGAGTATAATGCATGATAAAAATTGTATTGCCTTTATCTGAAGGCTTTACTATCAGATCACATTGTTTGGAAAAATTCATTAATTCCATCCATTCATTTTTGGATAAATTAAAATTTACATTTCTGTTATTTAAATTATCTATTAATGCATCAATTTCAAAACCCACCATCATTTGAAAGTTTTTTATCCCTTCATGTACAAATGGTGGCATAAATTTAGTTGTTGTGTTAATTACAGATATATCTATGGTACAATACGCATTCAATTCACTAACACAAGATAAAAATGAATCATTCAAAGAATTATTACTAGCTTCTAACGAATGCGTATCCGAGCTTTGTGAGTTATTCAACAAGTCCATTGGCCCTGCATTTTTAGCAACAATACAATTGAAATAATAACACAAATGTAATTTACGAACAAACCTAAATAGCTCTATTTTACATTCATATTTTTTTGGCACAACTGTAGGTACAAATTTTAGTCCATGATTCAAGACAGTAAAAACTTCATCGCTAATATAACAACCAGATAAATTAACAACTGAGTTCAAAACATAAGAACAAGAATCAGTACCATCTAGTCCTTTTGTTTTTGCGCCATTGGCGGGGGGCCCTCCTCTCTGTGATTCTTGTTCTGTATAACTTCTTTTCTGTTGTTGTTGCCTCCCATATGTTTTAAAGGGACGAAAATGTTCAGAAAAGTAACAGTCGTCTACTGGTGAGGGCAAAGGTGGAAAATCAGAACCTAGATCACTGTCACTCTGTTGTCTATGTGTATTATATTTCCCATTGATATGAGTATTGGTTGTGCTATCAGTTCTTTCTCTCTGAGGACCACTCCCATTAAGGTGACCCATTCTGGAATGTAAATGCTGACTGGATCCACCAAAGAAGGCTGTGCCTTTCTCAAAATCACGAAGATCCCTTTGTATTTTTCGCATCTTTTGTTCCAGTACTTTTTTCTCATGTACAGTGAGTTTGTCCTGAATTTCAGTAAGACAGGATTCAAATTTCACCCTGTCTAAAGTAACCATTAAATTTGTACATACCATAGTGATTTCTTTTTTGATGTTAGACAATTTAAGAATGTCCCGTTCTATTAAAATATTAAGCCATTCAATTGAACAATGATGTGCCGATGTGCCACTTTTTCCCATCTCTGTTGGAAAACTTTATCAGTTGCACACGAAATTTTACTGCTCTCAAGCCTCTAGGTACTATATTAAGATCTACATACCTTTGCAGGCTTGTGTAGTTATAATAAGTGAGCATTTCTTTGTCCATTAAATTACTAAGTTTTGAAAGCAAAATTTTTACTTCTCCTAGATATTCCATAGAATGCTTACCAATATGAGCAAAAGGGTTACATCCTCATTTGTTTCGAGTTTCAGTCAAAAAGTGCTCCCATACTGGAACACCAGATGCATTTTCAGTAACCCCATTCCTCTCCGTTCGATCAGAGCTACGCTCCATATTGGTATTAATAAAGCCATCAAGAGTCCGTTGGGAGGTACCTGAATTCTCCTCCCTAAAAATTCTTGGAACGTTAACACCTGGATCACTGGCCATAGAAGCAATAAATGTAGAAAAACAACTTGCAAGACACTGAACTGTCACACAAACTACTACACCATCAAGGAGAACAACGAACCAGTAGAATTAACACTTTATTTTCTCTAGCGCCTCGGCTCACCAAAAGCCTTCAAGGAGTAACAATTCACATACATCAAGAGTATATATAACACTACCAACTTGATTATTCAATTAAACATTCAATTAAATATAAAACTAATTCTCCACTTAAAAAGACAGTGTATTAAATCAAGCTTTTCCAGCAACACTCAGTATTTAACCCTCCGGGACTCAATGTTTCATATTTCAAAATAAAAATCATTTCTTTCTTTAAAAGTGCATTTTTTATTCTACCCTCACTAGCTTCATTTATAAAAATCTGCTCTAAAATAGTGACCTTCAAACTATTACATTTTCCATTATGAAACTCTACAAAATGTTGAGCTAAGGGACTTTCTATTTTATTTGCTCTTATGTCCCTTAAATGTTCCATAATTCTAACTTTAACATTCTTTTAGTTTGACCTACATAAAATTTTTCACAACTACTTTGAATAACATATATAACTCGCTCTGTTTTACAATATATGTATATATGTATATATAATGTATAGACACACCCCTAGCTTAGGCGTGCTAAGCCAGGAGCAATCCCGAGACACAGGGCTCCAATCTATGTACAGTATGCCTGACACCCCCCCCCCATGATTTCACCTATATTCAAGTCCTGCACCTGGCTATCTATACACATACACTCTTGGGATCTGCATCACACCCTGGGGATAAATGGGATTCACTATTTTCCACCTCGTTTGCATAGTATTGTCTTCTAATGCATAGTTACTTGACCCATACTGAGCCTCCCCAAAAATAACAACTGCTTACTGCCGCACAGACCCGCACACAACTGGTTAAAAGCACCTGACTATCACCGTATTCAATGTCCCTTGTTCTTCCCAGCAACAAAACAACCAGCCTCTGCACACTATGTGTCCATCTACACAACGTTATATTGGGCATGCTCACAAACTTAGTAGCACAGGGCTGTTTTGTATGCACTTTGATTCTAAACACAGAAGGGCACAGTGGACATGCTATTACAGTTAGACATGAACAACACATTGTAATGGACTCCGGTGTCGATAGCTGCCATTGTTAGCAGGAATGCTGCACTACATATATCTGACACCGGTCTTCTACACAACGTCTGCTGCTCTCCATCACCTTAGATGTACCAATCTAAACCTGGCACATTACTACCACCCGTGGTGATGTCCTGCCAGGAGTGGCTACTTCACCCATATAGTGCCATTCATAGTCAAATGTCCTGAGACCAGGTTAACACCCGGACACCTAGAGGACAACTGCATTGTATGTGTATGCTAAACAGTGCTAGAAGTGTAGCATTTGTAATCACAGCTGCCCAATGTAGATCCAACAATGGGGAATACTGACATCTGTGCAGTGAGGAACACCTGGCTGAAGGCTCAGTTGTGCACAATAGCACTACCAGTGTATACCTCAGATACAGACATGTGAGCCATAACACAGGTACTGACCGCTCCAGGTGGTGGTGTCCCCAAGTACATGAAGGCCACTCACATGTACAGACCAGTACACCCTCAAAAGGCATCACAGATGTGTCAGGTGCAGATCACAGTGTCAAAAGCCACATTGTAGGATGTAGTCCTCAGACATCACCATGTCCTTGGACCAGCAACACACATCCATACATGTGGTAGAACATATAATAGTACAACACTATGTGACCCATGACCAGTGGACTGTACCTAGCTCTACATCAACTGTGCAGACTACCCATGTACTGACACAGTTGCATCATGTGTTATGCAATGCAATGATACCACTGTTCATAACCAGGTCAGCTGTACACATAACAGGGGCCCTGGGTCATATGCAGCAGTAACAGATAACTGTTGCTGTACACCAGTAAACACCCTCCTGTTTGGATATGACATACATGTACCTGCCATGAATATGTACATACCACACACACACACACACACACACACACACACACACACACACACACACACAACACATATGTACACAGCATAGCTGTTGCTGTCCTTCGTGCAGACAGGTGGCTACAGCTATTACACACATGCACATGGTAGGTAGGTCCATGGCTGTTGAATGCTAGCAGTACATAAGGTGTGATATCAATGTTGACTGAGTTAACATTCTCTCTGTACTGGTTACCCATGACAACTATCATATCATACAACAGTTCATGTGCCATGTATGTCATCACACATGTCCACCAATTGCAATGCCTACAAACATGGCTAAATGACAGGAATGTAGGACCTACACACATGTACATGTAGTGGTGTAAGTTCAGCTACCATGTGTGTGCAGTAGCTGATGTTTGCAAGTGACATGTGTCTTACTACAACATGCAGTTGCAATGCAGCCCCATCATTACCAACTGTATATGGTGCTATACTGACAGTACGGTAAGATGTACATCAGGTATGGATGGATGTGTGGACATAAGTAAGTGGTGGGCCATCTTTGCAGATGGATGTTTGCTGAAGACAGCTCACAGGTGTGTCACAAGCCATCCTACAATAACATGTGCAAACACTAAGCTATGTTTCTGTTAATTGAAGGGGAACACATACAACCTACACAGCGGTCAGGGTGTCACTGACTGTAAATCACTTGACACCTGTAACACTTAAGACCTCCCGTGTGCATATATCAGCACAATTGCCAAAGGTAGCATCAGTACACATTGTAATGCGGGCAATACTGCTGCATGTCTGTCATATGTATCATAAGATAGTAGGCGTTTGATTCACAGTACTGTCATGTATGTTTGCTTGTGTGTCCATATATGCCATGTATGGTGGGGAATACATCCCAGTTGTTACTTACTCTCCTGTACACTGTTGTAGAGATCTGTACATACTGCATTGTAGAAAGCAAGACATAGGCAGGGGTGGGGTGTGTATCACACATGTAAGCTATCTGTATGTGCATGACATTGGTGCATTCAATTGTGGACTCCACAGTGTGTGTGTGCGTATGTAAGTATGTATGACTGTCTGGTCCATGGAGTGAGGATGTATGTTACCATAGTGAACAGATAGGACCCCTAACCCCTCCAGGTGATGCAATCTACTACCCTGTTGATGCCGTCAATCTTAGGCATTACTGACTACCTGTACATGTGTATTCTCTGTGTCACATCATGTGGGTGCACAGTACTGTAATGGTGAATACCACATAGGCAGGGGTCCTCACCTCAACACTATCAAGTGTGTGTGTGTGTGTGTTACAGTGTTGTTGACCCCATGGGTGTGGGCATGTTACCGTGTGTCTGAATACATGTGTGCGAATACCTGTGTGTGTGTGTGTGTATGTGTGTGTGTGTGTGTGTGTGTGTGTGTGTGTGTGTGTGTGTGTGTGTGTGTGTGTGTTTGTGCGTGTGTGTGTGTGTGTGTGTGTGTGTGTAGTTGTGTGTTCTCATCCTGTAATGTGAATGTGTATTACTGCTTCACAGTGAGGCCTCAAGCTATCAACTGGCCTCTACCCTTGTCATCAGTTAGACTGCTATGTAAACTCCCCGCCCCATGTAACTGTACCTGTGATGTCACACGGTATGGATGTCATGTCTCTAGCCACTGTAGCTTAGTACACAGCTCCCATGCTCCTGGATCAGTAGATGTGTAGACATCTTTGGAATGTCAGCCTTTCTAACAGTGAGGTTGAAGCTACGAATAGCATGCTGGTATTGCCATACATACCTGCGAGTAGTCCACATTTACACATGGGAAACTAACTGCAAACACTGACACTCAATGACACATGCAATTAGACCTGAAGGAGAGAAGCAGGACATCATGACCAGCATGCTGTTACTGTTGTTGCCAAGACACATACTGTGAACAGAAAATAATGCATTCTAAACCTGTACTACATGGTATGTCTGCTGCATGTCAACAGTACACAACAATTGTAATCTACACTTATCTCCCCATTTTGTTCACCCTGTGCATCAGACCATATGAGCATGTCCCTGCACTAATGGTGTGGATGACAGGGATGCGGCACAGGTATCATCATATGCACAGGGTGATAATGTTTGCCAGGGGCCTAGGCTGCACCAGTGGATGACATCATGTGTGTGGGTTAGGGCCTGTGATCTAATTGGCCATGTGTGGTTGTTATGCATGTGTGTGTTGCGGTGCCCTACAGATGTTTCTGGTGAGTGCGTGTATGTGTGAAAACAGTTCTGCCATGTATCTGGCCTACACAGGGGTATTATTGACAGCTCCAGACTGTACAGACCAGGTTTTACAGCTCACGGTGTCAGGCCACGGCCACGTGACCTGTGCCTGCTAGGGGTTGCACAGGCACTACCAGGCAGAGGTGCAGATTGGGTACTGTCCGATGACACATGTCCACTGGAACCGTATCCCCATTGGTACCATCCAGGGCCACGTCCACGTGGCCTGCTGTGTCCTGGTGTGGACAACGCAGCACCAGCTGCACTGCTGCTGCTGCTACCGCCACTATGGGAGCGGGCATGTGAGGTAGCTCATTCATGTAGACCTGCACCAGGTGACATAGCTAGCCTACGTCAACGTGCCCTATACCTCACTCCTACCAGATGTTCCAGCACAGACAGCTCACGCTCACTGATTGTCATGCCATGGTCAAGGATTCCAACCATGTCACCAAATGGTCTATCCAAAACCTCAGCAATCTGCGGTTGAGCATTTGCCATTGCCTGGATGTTGTTGTTTAAAGAACGGATAGCAGACCTCTGAAGCCTCTGCCTTTCTCTGTTCTGCCATTCAGCATGTGCCTGTGCCGCCATTGCAGCCTGAAACATGTGTCTGGTGACACCAGCTGCTGTGCTCTGTCCTACAGGGGCACGTTGGCCAGAGGTCCTCCTATGAGCAGCACTGGCCACATGTCTGTGTGGCCCATCTCCAGTCATTTGCCTGACACCATGGTGTGAATACACATCTTCCGTAGCCACCACACTTTCCTGTTCCAAGCTACCACACGTCAACTGTCCTTCCTCTATGGCCATTGGTGATGGGGTATGTGTTTGCATGAGATCTGTGTGCGGGGATGAGAGGAATATAGGTGGAATGGCAACCAGTGGCACAGATTCAGCCCCTGACAACCCTGCCTGTGCCTCAAGCATATGTTCATCACATCATCACTGCTAGAGTCTGTGGGGACACTAACATCAGATGGACCGCAGGAGGGTAACACACCTACACCACCTGTGAGGGCAGATAAAGACTCTACATTACAATACAGACACACACAGACACACACAGACACACACACACCACGCATGTAATTTGACAGAAGGCATGCGACATGCATGTGATACAGCAGACAGCATGCAGCTCAGACAATAATAGTGGTAGTTATTATACATCCCTGGGTTGCACACAACAGCATGCATGTGTCATAGCAGAAGCCATGCATTTCACATAATCATGGTAGTAAGTATGCATCCCTGTGTTACACCATGTGGACCAGCACAGGTTAACAGTACACATGGCTGATGTGTGGCATATGACCTTGACATTAACATGTAGTATGACATGTAATCTGCTGATGTATGCATTGACATGCATACATGTTTAACACAATGGTGTCCTGCCACATATACAGTGGGTTAATGGTGTCACATTGCAGTGTTGTCTGTCCACCCTACAGATAAAATGCACATTTAGCAGATGTGCATGACCATTGCAGGGTATTATGAGGTGTCTATATTGCTATACAGTGTGAAGTACAGACACAGTGCCATTGCATGGAATCATGAGGAGTTTCTATTGCTATACAGTGTGAATTACAGACACAGTGCATAGCTATGACTGTGTGCATACACAATATATATATATATATATATATATATATATATATATATATATATATATATATATATATACACACACTGTGGATTGTGACCCACATCGCTGCACCATGATGTGGAATGTGTGACACAGGTCACCAAAGGCCATACGGATGACACCCATGGACATCTGCAAACATATTTTAGCTGCCTGGCAGCCATGTCCACACATGGCAGACTTGTCAATACACCATGTCCCACATGACATTTGTGTACCACACACATGAGGTGCATGGCTTACAGTGATGTCCAACAGCAGCAAGGGAAATGTACTGTATCTGTGGCCTGATGTGGTTGTCTGGATATGCATATGTATGCTGTACAGGTGACTACTGTCATGCTGTGACACAGTCATGATGTTCAACACATTTTATGTGGTTGAATGATGTTACATCTCCACAAGCTGTGCACAGGCCTGTAGGATGTCCAGTGTTCCACATCTGCAATATAACCATTCAGCAAATGCTATAGTTGGACCATGTGTAGCCAATGTACAACAGGGTGTACACACAAACACATCACATCTACTGTGTGTTGCTACATGTCTCTGGCCATCCTCCATGGCCATGTGTGAACATGTGTTGGCCAAACGGTTGTGATGGCCATCTATCTCACATGTCTGTGTTGTCCCATATGACATACACCCATAGATGTCATATACTCCACTGTCCACAGGGTTATGCAGACAAAGGGTTGTATGTTTGGTATGTGGGGTATGTTTTATGGGATAGCGAGACAATGTTTCAGCCGGCCCACTACATGTCATGAACATGTCATATGGCACATCACAACATGTGCACTCATAGCAGGGGCATAATCCACAATGGTGAATCCTGTGGGCTGCCCATACTCCAGCTCACTGTGTAGTACTGTTTGTGTACCCCACATGTGTAGTTCTCATGTGTAGTACATGTTCCTACATTGAACAACACCTCCACCGTTGTATGCACAGCTGTCCACACATCTAGCAATGACAGTTTCTGAGGTTTCACTTAGTTTGTAAGTATTGCACATGGGTATTCATTGTGATGGATTGCAGATGCGACCTGTATATTGTGACCGGAACATACATTATGTGTACATGTGTTAAATGGCCACATGGTGAATAGATCTGTGCAGCAATGATCTCTATATACATGGATGGCACCCTGTCATGACTAGGGTTGCCACTTATGACTACCAAATAGGCTTGGTAATGTCACTAGCTCAGGGAGGTAAACTGCACAGCAGCATCCCTTACACACAGTGTCCATTATGTTGACCACTGCCTAGGTGGTAGTTCATGGGTACAGGGTTATTATCCTAGCGGTGACAATGCAATATGCAACTGTCAGATTGTGCACATATGTCACACACCTCACCCACAAAGCCCCTTCTGTATGTTGTCCACAACACTGAGTCAGCTATTGCTCCTAGGTCATAGCCATTCACATACTTACATAGGTAGATGCCTCCCATTTGTCTGTGTGGTATGGGCTACAATGAGGGGGAGTACAACAAATTAACCCTGTTTTACTGTAGCTGGCACTGGTGTGATATGCACATATTAATCAGACACCCTCTGTAGTGTTGGTTCTGTTAACAGTCCACTGGCAGAACACTCCTGGACATATGAATGTACATCTAGTATACTGAGTGTAGGTGGAACACAGTATGGGTGATGATGTCCTATGACCTGTCATAGGTATGATATGCAGTGTGAAATCATCCGTACTGTCATCTACATCTGTACTGCTAGCAACATATATGTTGAATAAGGTTTATGGCCTTTCAGAACAGACTCAGCAGGATAGTAGTGCAGTGCCTCCCATTATGAGTGGTGTCTAACTGTTGGTGTGTACCATTCAGTGTTTTCACAGACTGACATGAAGCTATGTTTTACATGATGTGTATGTGTAGACAAACTGTTTTGCCATATGTGTATGATGCAACCAGGGATGTGGACAGGTCCCATGCAGCCTGAGTGCACCTTGTACCATCATAGTTATGGTTACAGGGGCTCTGTAGTGTACATGGATATATGATTGTGTACCTGTTGGGGGGTAGTGTGTTTATGTTATCTAACACCCTATCTGTATTGCTTATTCATGCTCAGCACTTGTTCAGAACATGTAAGCACTACATGAGCTACTAATTACTATAGCACTCAATCCTCCTCATTACCTACAGGTAAGCACTCTTTGTACTTACATTTCCCACTTGCTTAGAGTAAAACAGCTCTTGTACACACTTTCCTCACTTATCTAGTGGGAAATAATAATATATTCAGGCATGTCCAAGTGTCAATTCCCAGTGTTTTTGCCTGTCTATATGATGAATATGGGCATCATGAGGCAATATAGAAATTGTCTCGTGTACACAGTCAATACTCCCCTCCTAACATACAACACTACAACCTGTGGGAGTTGCACATATATAGCCATGCTGGAGGTAAAGCTCTCTCCAACCCAGACTGAACCTGACAATCATGTGGGGATGTTAAACATTTGCACCACACCACACTCATCACATAGTCTCACTAGATCTCCACCACCACAGGCCACACATAGTAAGAATACAACATTTGCACAGCCTCTCAATACTACTCTGTCTAGGCAATAGAGAACTCCAAAGCAGAAACGCAGGCAGCACCCATCCCCCAACACAACACCAATTACTTATAGCCCACAGATTCAGTGTGCCCATCAACCACAGCCAATAGGGTGAAATAATGTACCCAACACACTAGTCATAGGTGACTCTATAGGTGGTCACACTGATGTCCCACTCACCAGGCTACACAAGGAGACAGTTACTGTCAGCTGCCTGTCGGGTAACAGGATTCGCAACATAACCTATGCACTCAGGTCACTCTTCAACAGGTACAATATGACTGTGTCATTCTCCATGTTAGTGTGAATGCCCTGCGATGTACCTTCCTGGACTACATGTAAAGAGACATGGAATAGCTCTCTGATCTTGTAGCCCAGGCAGGTATTGCTCTAGCCCTGAGTAGCATTTTGCCATCGTTCAGACTGATAATGCAGTACAAGGACAAAATGATTTACTTCAACAATTGGCTATGCTTCTGGTGTCATTCCAAGGGTATCCAGTATCTGTCTGCTTTGAATGACATGGCCGACAGAACACGATGCTTTGGCACAGATGGCCTGCACCTGTTGGCCCTGGGATTCCGGATAATGGCTAAGGCTCTTGCTGCTCCTATAGTGCCTGTTTTAGGCACGGTTCAAATAACATATTCACCACCATAACAGGAACAGGCAAGCAAAACCTGAGGGTAATGCTACTCAATACTTGACATCTTCATCTCAAATGCACTCATCCAAGGCACTCCCTGTAATGGACCACTTCAATATCTGTGCAGTAACTGGGACCTGCTTCTAGGCTCCTGAGAGCATCCCTGCACTACCAGGCTATTACTCATACCACACCTTTCAGTCATGTAACCAGGACTGGAACACCTACGGTGAAGGTGTGTCCATATTTCCTAAGGATATCCACACCTCCAGGCTAGTTGCTTAGCACACTGCATCAGAGGTTATCCAAGTGCAACTAACTCTGGCCATAACTGCTACACAAATTGTAGCTTGCTACAGATCCCTCACCATACCCCATGGTTAACAGTCCTCACTTCTTGGTGTACTGGAAAGTAGGGTTCAAACAGATACACTATTGATGTGCGACTGACACTACCCCACCATTAACTGGGATACCTATGCATGTACAGACACATTAGGACAATGCTTTCTGGGATTCATAACGTCCAGTTGCCTGGATCAACCTATCCACACCACCACCAGGGACAACAATATCCTAGACTTGGTCATTACCAACATGTGTGACTGGTGTTCCACACCTGGGGTTATCTCCTCGTTGGTCAGATCTGAACGTACGCTAATCACCCTTGTTATCCACACCCCGGCACCACACCCTTTATGGAAAACACAGTACAATATTTCTACAAAGCCAACTTCAGGCTTCTTATGACGGCAGTAGTAAATGTCATAACACCCGTGCAGATGGACAATACATTTACAACCGCTGAATCATACACAACTGCACTTAATTAACACTTACATGACTGCATGGAGCATGCTATCCCAAACAGAACGATGACGGTACCCACCAGAAAATGGAGGCCACTCTGGTGGTCCACTGCCATGGACATAATGTACAACAGAAGGAGGAGACTGTTGCAAAGTAGAGTACAATCCCATGAGTGGAGGAGCTCCCTGGTCAGCCTCAGTAAGAATCTGAGATCCCTTATCACATCCTTCAAAGCTAGCTACGTAAACATAATCACAACTAATTCCAACTACTACCACAAAGTGTTCTAGAGGTATGTCCCTACTCTCGATGGCGATACCCACATCTGATCTGACATACAGCAGTAAGGCACGAAAATTACAGAACCGACTGATATTGGCAACATCCTGGCAGATAGGTTCAGTGCTAACTTTACACCCCTCTCACACCCTAAAGGGCCCATATCTATACAGGAATGATGCAGAGTCCCTGTGATCACAACTACGCAGTTCAAAGCTGCACTCTCTAAAGCCAGGAACACAGCATCCATGTGACCGTACAACATACTAGGCTGCAATTTCCACAAACTTCAGAATGAACTGGCTCCCCACTTAGGCACCATATTCAATAATAGCCTTGCATCAGGCATTGTGGCCCCTGAATGGTGCACAGCAACAGTTTTTACACTCCACAAAGGTGGCGCCACAATGGACCAGGGGAACTATTGCCCTATACGCCTGACTAGACTGTTCTGCAAGGCTATGGAGCACATCATCATGGATCTCATTCACAGAGGCATTGGTGGCCTCCCAACCTTTTATCCCACCCAGTCACCCAGTTTGGATTTGTTAGGGCCAGACCATGCCTCCTAAACCTGGTGGAGTCCTTTGAGACAGTTACCAAGGCATTAGATGAGGGTAAGGAGGTCCACACAGCCTACCTTGACCTTTCAAAGGCTTTCAACACCGTTCTCCATTCTGGTATTGTCAACATACACATGCACCTGCACATTAACCCCTACGTCATGAGATGTTATGCAAAGTGGCTCATGGACAGAACCCACACAGTGAGGGTAGCATACCCTAGGTCCTACTGTAAATGAGTTACAATTGGCGTCCCCCAGGGCTTGGTCATAGGGCCCCTCATGTTCGGTATATGCTACTCTGAGGTACAGGCTAGCACAGGAGGACTTACCATGAAAAGGTTTGCAGACGACTGCAAACTAGGGGCCATGATTGATTCCCCAGCTGATACAGACACCCTCCATAAGGGTGTCACTGGGACGGATACCTGGTGTCAATAACATGGCCTCAAGCTGCATGCCACAAGGTGCATAGACACCCCCCTTTGGATTACACCAATCATCCGTGGATTATCACATAGGTGGCAGTCCCCTACATACATAAGACATAATAAGGGATCTTAGAACCCAAGTAGATAACATTCACTCCTTTGATAACCATATTGGCAAGGTGGTGGGGATATCCTTCTACGTGGCCCCCTAATCTCTAATGGGTTTGTAACCTGAACAAAGGCAGCCATTGTGCCTCTCTACTCATGACTTATGAAACACATTAAAGCGTACAACACCCCATTTGGGATGTACCTTATGAGACAACAGCAATGGCTTGAAATACCACAACATTACCACACCAAGAGGAATACTGACCTCCGAAGGATGACGTATGCAGCCCAACTACAGAAACCCCAACTGTACTCGTTTGCATACTGCACACTCAGAGGTGATCTCCTGAACATACAAGGCCCATGTCCAAAACAGTATTGATGGATATGCTCCACATAAGCAAAAGCCCCTGAGAGCCACATGCTCTGGGATATGTACCTAAATGCAACAATGACTAGGACGTGCTGGAGGGATACATTCCTGACCCGGACACTCCCCATGCTTTGGAACATGATTCCTATGTACATCAGGCAGGGACCCTCACTAGCACTCTTCAAGAGATACTTCGATGGGTGGATGGGAGACAGACATGTACATCAGGGATCACTGCAGTGGCTCTGCTGTACAAAGGCACAGGAAAGTAATGACTCTGCTGTTCACAGGCACAGGACACTAACCTAGGGAGGTGCCACAAGTCAAAACACTGTAGCTAGGCTTATGAATGGCCTTGGCCAGACAGCATAGTACCTAACTATGAACCTATGAGGCTATTACATGCCCTTTGTGTATGGATAATTGACTAGCTCTTCCATTTCAATTAGCTATCATGCTGATACACTGTCTGGTGACTACAAGTCATATGTATCCTGTTATTGTGTATTGTACATGCCAATAGACATACCTGATGTTTGCATAACATAATAGTAATGCTATGTAAAATGTTAGACATATCTACCTACAATACTGTACATTACACATTTTTGCCACAATATCCCACAATGCAAATCATAATTGCACAGCAGGACCACCTTAGACATGTTATTCTCAGTTATACGCCCATACATATGCCTACTGTTACAGTATATCAACATATACTATCCGCTATTATGGCATGTACTTGTTGGACCAACCCTGTCACTGACAGCAGCTGGAGTGGAATTGTTGTGTTCAAAGTCCTTATATAGCATCCCTTGTGGTGTATGAGGTGTTTACCTTGTGGCCTACAGCAGTACACACAATTTCTACAAGCGTTACTATGCTCAACAATACATCAGTACATAATACCTTTTCCCACTATATGCATTGCGTACACTTTAATTATTACAGAACAGGTACTACATACAGTGACATACTGAGTGTTCTACATACTTTATTAGTAACCCGAGTTGGCAGTAATATAAATCCTATTTGTTTCGTGTTGCAATCCTCGTTGTAACATTTTTCTGATATGTACATATGGTTTGAATGTATGACAAGCCATCCTTTTATACTTAGATATCAGTAACATGTGGTATCCTGCCACCAATTGGTGTTCCGGAGTAGATGATTACATGCACATCAGCTGTGCAGCTACTCCATTAGCCAATGACATGGCAACAGTGGTGTATAATTAAATACTCCACTTGGGCGTTGTCCCTTTGCCCTACCTTTGAGGAAGGCAGCCTGGATGTGTTGTTTGTGATGAATTGCAACAGCTATATGAGACACACAGAGATATATTAACTTCATGGCCCCCGTGGATTGTATGTAACGGCTAGAGGATGTAGTTCGACATGTGAGTCTAGCTGTTATATTTCTGAACATTGCTACTTCTGCAGGGTTTGTACCTGATACATCTGCAAATGTTTAGGTCTGGCAAGGATGTTTGGGCAGCTCAAGGCTGTGTGGCTATGCATAGAACGTTAGGTGTTTTGAACTGTGCTCACCTGACATCTTTGGTATACTGTACATGTGTATCATACTGTGCTGTTAATCAGTAATTGGTAACACTTCCTGGTGTACACACAGCCGTCTGATACAGGATTATTGCAACCAAACCCTGTAACACTGGCGTCTGTTCCATTGTACAACAGCAACGATTTCACATAGGGCCATTATAGTGATGTCTGACCAGGTATGTTCAGGCTTCTGCAGATGTCATAGAGTGACTGGATGTTTGTGATGTTATTACAGTATATATTGCAATTGTTTCGGGTGTGGGGGAGATGTAGGTGGGTGTACATAGCAGAAACAGTTGTGTAGGAACTGCATTTATACATATTCGATATGTGTGTGAGGGATCCTTCCCTATTTGAAGACCTATCCTTTAGTGGACTAATACTATGGTAATTGCAGGCTGATTCATTAAGCCATTGTTAATTGGTTCCTGTATAGCATGCAGGTGATGTTGGTCCTTCAATCCCTTCGGAAATACATCGGTATGTAATGAAATGTTGCTACATGAAAGCTGTCTCGTGTATTTTTGTCACAGATATTTGCACTCATTGGAGTTGTGTTGGTGACTGAACCTCTTTGGCTTAGGTTGCCACCTTTTCAAATGGCCATAGTGGGACATTTGCAGGACACACATTGGATTTTAGAGGCCGACACATACCCACAGTCAGTACAAAGTATAGAACTTTACATATATGTCTATATAAAAGCTTATTCTTCTAGTGGTTTACTTGTTTATCCTGTTTCTTGTTACTTGTAGATATTTTAGATACAGATGACTATTTTATGCAACAATTACATTAAATATGGAACATGCCAAATGTCTCGAGATTGTAGGACATTAGTATTTGTACTCATTTTGGTCAGAACACTACCGCACATAGAGGGACTGTTGCTAGCAAGGTGGGACAGGTGGTAGCCCTATCTTTGGCTCATGTCCATAGCACATATTTGTAATAGTGTATAGACATATATACTCTCCATATCCTTTGTTCATAACGTTCGGTCGTGGCGGAATGTGTTATTGCTATGGTCCATGTTATACACATATTTGAAGACTTCAACTGCTGTATATGGCATACCCATGGATCCAGGAACGCACACACTTCAAACGACCACATTACCATTCCCAGATTCCCAAACCCCACAATACCGAACACTCAAACTTGCGACAGTCAAACTCCCGGAACTAACACAAACACAGAACACACACAGACACATCCAAACAAACCATCCTACACTGCGCATGGCCAGGTGGCCATGCCCTCATATATCCCCCATGTGGGTGGCTGCACACCCCACACCACCCCTACTTTAATAATCTACCTCCAAGATAGCACAAACAGACACAGGAAGCAAACCCACATACACACATTACAGTTCCCTGGAAACACACAACACACTCAGAACACACACTTACACACACTACAGCAATCAGAAACACACTTACACACAGTACCTACCTGAACCACAGCACCAGAAGCACTACCTAAATGTCCATTAACATCGCGATAATAGTACTCGCGGTTCTGGTGTTTCGGTACTGTGGTCTTTTGGTCTTTAAGCCTCGCCATTATGCGCGTCGGTATGTAAAGCATTCAGTATTTGGTAGTATCCTATTTATATGTACCTCCATGGTTGTGTAGATGTTGTTAACCTATCTATATATATTTGCATATATATGTATATCCATATATATTCACATATATCTCTCTATCACCCTTTATCTCTCTATGTTTTATATATATATATATATATATATATATATATATATATATATATATATATATATATATATATATATATATATGTATATAGAGAGTGAGAGAGAGAGAGAATACACCTTTCATTGGGTACATGGCAGTGTGTACTATTTCCCGAAGTCTGCCCTTTTGTGTTTTAACCTGTCACAATACACACCTGCCGTTGGTACATCTCAGATAGCTTAGTGGTAGGTTATTGTGAAGATTGTGTACATGGTTGCATGTTCTACTCCTGGCAGTGGTCATTTTACCTCTCAGAGCAGGCACTATTAGTACAAGGGTAAATAACGCACATTTCAGCGGTTCTGGGCAGCTTTGCCCATGATCTGTGCAATATTTAGCAAAGGTTAGACCTATGTTGTGCATATCCATGTAGTAATGTTTAAACGCCACTTACCAGCACTTACCAGTGCAAAAACCTGCTAACATGTGCTTAAATGTGCTCTAATGACCTGCATCCAACATCCATTATTCAGGACATCAGAATTACATAACAGCCTTGCAGGTCATGGAACCGGGACCATGAACGACACAGTCAGTGGCTTTACCACTGAGGCATCTGGGATATGTACAAGTGTTATGGTGTTTAGTATGCAGAGTGTACTACAGCTGTTCCTCCATACTGCAAACAAATGTGTAACTCAGTTGGTGTTCATATGGATGATACCTGTTAATGGTATGTCCAAGTGAGGCTTAATGGATATGCTCCAGCTATGGGAATCCATGTCGCAGTGAGCCAAACACTGTAATGAGCTACACCTTGCCACAACCATAACTGGAGAATGCTGGGGTGACAGATACCTGTCATGGGTACTCCCCATGATTTGGAACTACATCCCTGATTACATTATATGGAGCCCCTCATTAACACACCAGGGAATCCTTGCAAAGTGGGTGGGGAACAGTGGTTACACCCCAGGGATCCCGCAATTGGCTCTGCTCCACAGAGGGACAGTTAGTTAATCAATGGGGTGGTGACAGCAGACACATTTTGGCTAGGCTTATGAATGACCTCTGACAGTTAGGCATGTACCTACCGATGTACCTAGGAACCTATACATACAACATCAACACATGCTGTTAGCTTAATTTACTGTTCAGGTATTGACTTACCTTGTGCCAGTAGCAGTTGTGTGTGCAATAGTTGAGGGTTGCCTATGTAGGATGCACACAGTAGACTACCTATACATAACAATTTACAGGTGGTCATGTGTGTGTGCCTTCCATGTTTACTGTGTGTGTAGGTGGAGAAGTGTGTCACTCCATAGGGGCCTACACTGTCAGTGTATGTGCTATACGTTCCCTCTTTGCCAAGGCATGGGCATACTGGGCACGCCTCCGTCTGCCTACTGTGGCTGGCACAGGGTGTTTGTGGTCTGAATCCCTCTGTGCGTGTGGTGCCCTTGGCAATTGTGGTAGGCTGTGAGGGCCTTCACCATTATGTCACTACTGCAGTTGTTTCCGCAGGATCATATTATGTAGCATGGCACATACTATGAAGATGTGGGCACACGTGCCTGGAGAGTACTGCAAGGCTCCACCAGATATGTCCAAACAACGGAACCATGATTTCAGCATCCCAAACACACACTCTATGATGATTCTGGTTTGTGCATGTGCCTCATTATGGCGTTCTTGAATGGGTGTGTGCATTTCTGATGGGAGTCATCATCCATGGCTCCAGTGCATAGCCAGCATCCCCCACAAAGTGGCCATATGGGATATCCCCCCTGACAAATACCTGGTACATGTGTGAGGCATGCCAGATGTGGGAGCTGTGGTAGCTTCCAGGGCTGCCAGAACACACATCCAAGATAATGCCCTGGGCATTGCACATGACCTGGCAGTTGATGAAGTGGTATCCCTTGTGGTTTATGTAGCGCCTACCATGCTCAGCAGGTGGTGACTTGATGTGTATGTGCGTTCAGTCTATTGCACCCAGTACCTCCAGGTAGTCTGCCACATGGTGGAAGAGGCACATATTGCTGGTCAACTCCTCCTGAGTTCGGGGGAAGTATATATGCTCATTGGCATGTGGTAACTTGGCATCCAGGAACTGGTGGAGTACCCTGGATGCTGATGCCTGTGAGATCCCATAATATCTCCTGTTGGCCTTTGAAAGGTACCTGTGGCTAGTATTCTCAAGCTTACACATACCTTCATGTCCACTGTGATGAGTTCCCCTCTGTTGTTTCTGGCTGTGAAGCATGGCTGGCACAGCTCAATGATTTGCTGTATGATGTCCCTGTCCACCCTGTAACACTCTACTATCTCCAGATCATCTAGCCCTTGGTAGCTTACCCTTGGTCTGAACACTCTTCTCCTCCTTCGGTGCCTGAGGTGGTTGTCAGCATCATCATCCACACTACCTTCAGTCTCCAACACATGCTGATGAATCAAAGATATGGCAGCTCCTAACATGTACATTTTAAAAGTTTCCCATCTGTTTACACCGATGGTGCAGTGTTTGGGAATACACACGTGCGTGTGAGATGCCTTCACACTTTATATTATTGTGCTTTGGAAGCTGATGATGTCATAGGGTGTGTATGTACAATCTGAGCTTCAGGGTGTCTTACTTATGGGTTTTACCGCAGGTACTGCTATTGTGGGGCCTTTGGTGTTAAATTACACTTAGCTGTCGTGGATCACCTCTTGCCCTTGCCTTCATTTTTCAAACCGATTCCCCTCCCATTGTCAGACATGCATCCAGCAACCTACTTTCTTGTTTTGTACTTTCCCAACCCAGGATTGTGTTGCAAAATGTGTTCTGTAGCCAATCTACTGCAGGTTTGCTTTGTTCTGCTGTGACAGTTCTCTTTTCTTTGCAATCCGGCACCTCCCCTTTCCTGTTCTGCAGGTTGCTGATAGCAGCCTTGTTAGCTACCATCAATGGCCCACTGTGAGTTAATAGGTGTTAATTACTCAGTTGTACTCCAATTACCCTGCTGCGGCATTTCCTTATTGTCTTCCCATAACCTTCCTGTTTCAGCTCTGGTGCGCGCCACGCACAGCCATTTACCAGGTTTCGAGTGCATTGTCATCTGCATACATATACGCTTTCGGTCACCTTGTGTACTCTCAGCTAAGCAAAGCTACGGCTACAACCACACCCCTGTCCTGCGGCTTTGTTTAGCAACAGGCAACCCGGATTAACAATGCTCCAATGTGCTTACAGCTACGGTGGCACACCCCTCTCCTGATGTCATGTATACCTCCAGGCCACTCCTCGGTGTTATACTGCTACACCATGTGGAACAGCCTTACGCTGGCAAGGCGTTTGCGATTCAGTATTACTTGCCTCATTTGCATGGCATTGACTACTAATTCCTAGTTACCACGCCGAGCACTGTCACAGACCCTTAGCATCCCTTGCGCCTTGGTTGTGGTGTAGCATGCATACCATTGACTATTATGGCGAAATCATGATTTGTGTTACATTGCAGTTTTATGACATCTATATATATTTTCCTTGTGTTCCCATTTGCGCACACATGCACTACGGTTGTACTTTGTGTTAGTGTGGCCATGACATTAAATGTTATTTTTTATGTGTTGTGCATGTTTTTTTATGCCATTGGCTGTATATTTAGCCATTGGCATATGTTAACTTTGCAATATGTACGTTTGCTCCACTTTCATGGCTCCGATGTTCTGTTTGAAAAAATGTAAACCATTTTTTTGGTTTACATTTCTGTATGCTTACGCTACGCCTGCACCACTTCATGAAACGCTATGTACCTTCACTTGCATGCTGCACTACTGCGCATGGGGTGATTAGCATACATGCGCCAAGAGCTGCGCAGCTCTGGCGTACGCTGGTAATGCACATGGAATCAGCTCGTACCTGAATCACTCGGTGGCCATATTTGGCATTAGAACGCCTGCGCTACACCTGCGCCTGGCGCAAGCTTCATGAATCCCGGGGATGATGTGTACATATATAACAACAACAGTCTAAATATATGATTGTGGACATTTGTTCTTTCACTTTAACCCCAATTTATTAAAAGAAGGGTGCATAGGAAGTGATTATTATTTTGGGGAGGCAGGCAATATTTCTAGGTATGTCTTTTTGCATCCCGCACAATTTATCATCTCATTTTATTGGGAAGTACTATTTTTGTCAGCTTTGCACATTAATGCTCAGATACAACTTATTAATTCTTGAAAGAAAACAACACTAAATTTCTGTCACAATTTCTGTTAAGCACATCACTGAATCAAAAGGTTGAAAAAAGCTCTAAAATACACCTCAGAATACCTATAACTCCATGGTTTAATTCAGTTATTTCAGTGCAATCTTGATCATTCGTACTCTTCAGCTTAAGACATGCTATGATACATGAGAAAGAGGTTACCCAGGTGGTATGGTTTGTTTATTGTTTGCCTTAAGTACCATAGTCTGTTTATTAACTACCAATCCATGGTGTGTTAGAAATAAAAACAAACAATCCTTCATCACAGGTAGTTTTAGAAGCAATTGGTTAAACCATAATCCTTAAACCTAGCTAAGGTGCTTTCTCCTTTAACAATTTCCTAGACAGGGAGCAGGATGCAAACCCAGCAAACTAAACATGTCCATTTCTATCAGAGCATGAAGTGTTAAGACAGCCGTCACAGCCTTAGGGTATCTCAGACTATTGTAAAGTAATGGACATTTCTTTACATCAAACCATTACAGTATACTGGAAATTGTACTGCAAATGTTTAGTTACCAAGGTCCAGGAAAATTAAGAGAGTTCATTCCCAAGATCAGAAAATTTTCAGGGAGAGTTATGTGGTTGGTCAGAAAGAAACACTACAGTAAAAAAAAAAGCAGGCTATCAACAGTCTTGTGTATTACAAACATATAAAGTTACTGATCATTGTCCACATTTAACTATGACAAAACATTTACACAGCAGTCAGTGCAAAGCTCTCATCACTGCATTCTTTAAACAGTCAGCAAGTAAATGTAATATATGTTAAGCCTTAAGCTCTGCATATTTGTAACACAGCTGCCAGCAGAAAACTTTAATTGAACTGTTCCTTGAAAACACATATGCCTATTTCTTAAATTGTAGCAGTGAGTGCAAGTGTTTAAGAGCTTGATTTCCATTATGTTTTACTATAAAATCTGATGACTCATGAGGTATAAAGATATAGAATATGTCTTAGATATTTTATTTTGGAATTAAAGATTTCAAGTCCAGGTGAAAGTCTTTTCAGACATCACATCACTTTTGAAATTGTTTCCAAGAAGCAAATTATTAATTACAAGGATGTTTTGATGTAGATGACCACAAGTAGGATACAGTTATTCAGTGGTATTAACGTTAACATCAGTAGCATTATGTTTGTAATCCCATTTCATGTATTACAGAAAAATGTAAATGAAATACTATGTTGAAAAGAAACAAAATAATTTATAGTAAATAAACAGTATGTGTAACATTCATGTATATTATATTTTATATATATATATATATATATATATATAACTTTAATGTCATAATGAGAGGCAGGATCAAAAATAAATTCAGAAGGCAGATCCATAAATATTTTTATGATAACTACTTAATGGAAAAAAGCCTGTCTTTATTTCTAGTATGTAGGTGTATTTGGCCTACAAATTCAAAAAGCCAAATGGGTGTAAATAGTATCCTTTTTAATATGTGATGAAACAGCTAAAGCTACATAAAAATAAAACACTGACAAAGCCCACAGGCTTATAATATTTTCACAGCCTGGATACCTGGAAACAGCATCTCACCTACACATCTTACGTTATCCTTAGTAAGCTGAATATGATTGACAAACCATGCTGCTTCAGCAGGATGGCCTGCGTCTGAATCCTCTAGGGTTTTGATTGTTGGCAAAGAATTGTCCACCTCCATAGTACATTTTTAAGCAATTCTAACCTGATAAATTTACCAACATAACAAAACAAGCAAAGGAATATATGCAGGTGTTACTGTTCAATGCTAGCAACTTAAACAAGAAACTCCATTCCCTACAAGCTATTCTCATCCTGCGGGATGTTGATGTCTGTGTAGTGACTGAGCCATGGTTTAAAATGGTGGAGAGCACTCCTGATGTACAGGTCTATAATACCACACATTTAGACCAGCTACTGTTCTAGAGTGGAAAAAAGGTGGAGGTGTTTCAGTCTTCATCCAGAAGAAATTCATATCAAGGCTGGTAAGGCAGCATGATGTACTAGACCTTCTTTATGTCCAAATAACCATCAGAAAGGTCCCATACCATATGTTAGCCAGCTACAGAACTCCCTGTATCACACAGAAAAGCCACAATGCCCATCTAGTGGCACTAGAATAACTCAGTATTAAACTCAGTACCATTTTCCTCAGTAATCCAACTATAGAATTGGAAACCTATGCCACCAATAGTGCACAAGCAAAGGGATTTCTGAACAATTAATCAGAGTACCCACTAGGATGAATAACATCTTGGATCATGTCATTAATGATATGGGGACATCTTGCACCATCCCTTGTGTATCTTCTTCTCATGTAAGGTCTGAGATCAAACAGAGATCCCTTCCACCCTTTAGAAATGTCTTTAAGACATACTACCTACTCCTAAATGATACATTGGCAAGCTTCAGATCCCCACCAAACCTAGTTAACTCCACCAGACACATGCATTTAAACAGCTGCATAGATGCTGCTGTACCTTGCAGGATCAAGTGCATGGAAAACCTCAGAAACAAACCCATATGGTGGATCTATCATGTCAACAAGCTTTACAATAAAAGGAAGAGGATTTTGACCACAAGTAAGAAGAGTAATTCCAATAATGTTAGAGCCCTCGTCAGTGAAATAAACAAACAATTCAGGAATTTCATAAAATCCACTAAAGCAAAGTTTGAGGCTGAAATAGCTACTCAAGTCAAAGACAATCACAAGGCCTTTTTAGTTATGTTCATAATCTCAAAAAACACAATGCAGCAATGGGTGCCAGCAGAAAAGGGTATATAGCAATAGGAAGGCTTGAATGTGCCATGATAGTGTATTTGAAGCTTTTTTTTCAGCTAGGTTAACACAAAAGCTGTGAGGATAAAGATGGACATTCAACCCTACAATATAGTTGCTGAAGATGCATGTCAGAAGATGGCTAGCTACAGATAAAAAACTTGGACAGCTATTTATGTTATTTCTGTGGCTGGACTCTGGGTATTTTGTTTTACCCTGGATTTTATCTTCTGGTGATGAATTGCTGATAGAGTGCTGTTGGTGCTTAGACTGTTTTCTTTGCTGACAGGTCAAAGCATTTACTGCTGCTTAGATTATTTGGTTTATTGGGAAGGTTTGGAGTGCTGTTTGTATTTTTTCTTCCTGTTCTTTATGGCTGAGATACCAACTAAGATGTCAAGATGCCTTTTGCTATCATCTTTAACACTGCTTCTTTGAATGTGTACCTGTTGCCATTTGGGTGACATTCTAGGTGTCATTTTAGAAGTGCCAAGTTAGGCTGAAGAATTTGTGCTTCACTCCAGTGTCTGATGGCACTGTGTATGAGTTTGTTTCAAGTATTTTCTGACTCAGCCTAGGGGCATGTCCTGTTGTCATGGGTTACCTGGGTGTGGATATTTTGAATATTTCATTATTCTGTGGTGCTTTGGGACATGCTGGACTTTGTATTTATTTACTTTTTTCATTTATTCAAGAGTCCATAAATTGTAAATAACTTTTCATTTTATAATAATACCGTTATTTTTATTGTATCGTGTATTGTACTGCATTGCTTTCCTTTCAATTATGTTTTAGAGCTTAGAAAATAAGCACTTTAATAACTTGGAACTTGAAGTACAGTGGTATAGGATGGTGCTACCATGTTTGACCAGAGTAGACTGGAGGTTCAAAGGTTTACCTAAAGTATTTGTGTTGTCTAATTTCAACTTTATCCCAGGTGGTAGCTCGAAATGGAAACAATGTTGCTGAGTCAGGTTAAACTTCTACTATCCATTTGTACATTTTAATGAATTAAATAATTTGGAACATACAGCTATGCATTTTCTAAACAACTCAGTGTACTGTGTCATCAGAATTTGACACTTCAATAAACTGTATAAGAGGGCAGGAATTGTACAACCAACAATTTGTGTAGCAAGCAAATCATATTTTCACAGTTTACAGAAAAGTTCAAAGTATTGACAATTCAAATTCAAAGGCTGCATAGCTGCTTTGTGTGTGTGTGTGTGTGTGTGGGGGGGGGGGTGTATGCAGTGCATGCAAAAGAGAAGGTAATATATACAAATGAGCAGCTATATCCTGCTGTGGTGATTCAGGAACAATGTTGATCTAGTTTGGAAGGTGAAGTGAGGAAGTATAAATTGATGAAGAGCATGTACAGCACAGGTGCTCGGAATCACAGTAGGGCTTTCACTTAAACCATGTTCGTCTGATCCAGGCAGTGCAAGGACCGAACCCTGTGACATGAATATCAATGCAATATCTACAGTGATGACTGTGACTTATTTATAATGGCCTACCCTTAGAGCAAATTGCTGATCACCACCAAGTGGACAATGAACTATTGAGGACCACTTGTGACATGTACCAGCCACATATGGTACCACAAATGGTACATGAAGGAACATGTTCCAGTCACTTGGACAGACTGATTTTTGTGTATGTGAGTGTGTGTGTGTATATATGGATATTGTATATGTTTGTGTGTATGTGTGTGTGTGTGTGTGTGTGTGTGTGTGTGTGTGTGTGTGCGTATATATATATATATATATATATATATATATATATATATATATATATATATATATATATATATATATATATATATATATATGTTCATAGGTTCATAGGTAGGTACTAGGCTATCTGCCCAAGGGCATTTATAAGCCTAGCCAGAGTGTGTCAGCTTTCGCCGCACCATCGATTAATTAACTGATCCTCTGCCAAGCAGAGCCAATGAAGTGATCCCAGGGGAGCATTTTCTGTTACCCATCCACTCATCAAGGTTTCTCTTGAAGTTTGTCAGTGAGGGGCCCTGCCTAACGTAGTTTGGAATTTTGTTCCAAAGCATGGGGAGTCTCTGTGACAGGAATCTATCCCTCCAGCATGTTCTATTTATTGTTGTGGTGAGGTTTAGCTCACTAGAGCGTGTGGCTCGCAGTGACTTGGATTTCTTTAGGTGGAGCATGTCCATCAATTCTGAGTTGGACATGGCTTTGTAAGTCAGGCAGAGATCACCTCTGAGTAAGTGATATGCCACTGAGTACAGCCGGAGTTTTTTCAGTCGGGCTGCATAGGACATATGTTTGAGGCCAGTAATCCTCTTGGTGAGGTACTTTTGTTGTCTTTCCAGCTGTTGGAAGTATGTTGTGAGGTACTTCCCAAATGAGGCATTGTACTCTATGATGGGTCTAATGAGTGACGAGTAGAGGGGCACTATAACCTCTTTATTTCTAGATGCGAACCCTTTAGTAATTAGATGGGCCACATAAAAGGATTTCCTAACTACTTTGGCAGTATGATTGTCAAAGGAGAGATTACTATCTACCTGGGTCCCCAGATCTCTTATTACCTCTTCTGTATTAAGGGGGCTGCCATCTATGTGGTAATTTGTGGGTGTTTTGTTTTTCCCAAACAGGATGACTATGCATTTTTTGGCATTTAGCTTGAGGCCATGACTTTGACACCAAGTGTCTGTCTCAGTAAGGCCCTTTTAGAGGATGTCCGTGTCAGCTGGAGAGTCAATTATGGCTCCCAATTTGCAGTCATCGGCAAACTTGGTTAGCCATAGTCCTCCTGTGTTTGCCTGTACTTCTGAGAAGTATATGCCGAACAGTAGGGGTCCCAGGACCGAGCCTTGTGGGACACCACTTGTGACTGGTTTAGAGTCAGACCTGGAGCCCGCTATTCTTTCCGTGTGAGGTCTGCCTGTAAGCCAGTTGGCAACCCATCTCGTGACGTAGGGATGTTCAGGCTGGTGAGTTTTTCTGTAATACCCGAGTGGGGAATGGTGTCGAAAGCCTTGGTGAGGTCAAGGAAGGCTGTGTGAACCACCTTTCCCTCGTCTATGGCCTTGGTGGCTGTCTCAAAGAAGTCAACCAGGTTTAGTAGGCATGATCTGCCCTTAACAAAGCCAAACTGGGTCGGGTCAAGTGTTTGGAGGTTCCCAATGTCTTGGTTAATGAGTTCCATGATGATGCGCTCCATAGCCTTGCAGACCAGGCTAGTCAGGCTTATGTGGTGATAGTTACCAGGGTCAGTTGTGGCCCCTCCTTTGTGGAGAGGAATAACCATTGCTGTGCGCCATTCTATGGGCACGTAGCCTGTGGAGAGGCTGAGGTTGAACAGTATGTTTAGGTGGGGGGTTAGTTTGTTCTGTTGTTTGTGCAAGGCGCAGCCTGGGACACCATCTGGTCCCATTGATGCTGTGTTTTTGGCTTTTGAAAGGGCTGTTTTCACCTGTGCATCTGTGATTTTTGGAACACTACACTTTTCTGGTATTGTTGTGGGCCCTTTTGGTGGTGAGAGGGGGGTGAAGTTTGCACTGAATCTATCTGCCAGGATGTTGGCAATATCAGTAGGTTCAGTATATTTTGTGCTATTTTGCACTAGTTCAGTGCATATCTGCAAGTTGCCACTTAGATTCTTAACATAGCTAAAGAAGGCTTTGTGGTAATCTTTTGAATCCTTGGCTATTTTTCTTTCGAAGTTAGCCTTAGATGATTTCATGAGGGACCTTAGTTTCTTACTGATACTGATCAGGGATGTCTTTCCTTCTTGGGATTTGCTTTTTTTCTGAACTAGTTTCCTCCTTCTATTGTATAGCCTGTTTATTGCAGGGGTCCACCAAACTGATTTCCTTCTCTTAGAGGAGTGAGTATTGGTTTTGCTAGGGATGGCATGATCCATGCATCCTTGTAGGTGCTCATAGAGTGCATTTGTAAAGGTTTCTGCATCTTGGGCTGCACTATCCTTTAACGTGGGGGCAGTGAAACTTACCACCTCTGTCTTAAGTAAGGTGAAGTTTGCTTTAGAAAAGTTTTTTACTGTGGTTTCCTTAGTTGGGGTTGGTGGTGGGGTGTGGACATCCAGAGTGACTAGTTTATGGTCTGATCTAACCAGTGATGGGTTGACCTCCGGTGTGGAACACCTGTCGCCCATGTTAGTGATGACCAGGTCCAATATGTTTTCACCTCTGGTAGGGGAGTTTACCAGCTGATTCAGGGCATTTGAGTTGATGAATTCCAGGAAGCACTGGGCCTGGGAGTTTATACTCGAGTAGTTTTCCCAGTAAATGGTAGGGTAATTGAAATTGCCCAGTATCAGGGTGTTTGGTAGGACCTTCGTGTTTTCCAGTGTCTCTAGAAAGGTGGGATGGTGGTCCTGGGTCATGGAGTGTGATCTGTAGCAGGCCACAATTTGCAATGCAGATTTGCCCAATGTTAGTTGCACATGGATGATCTCAGAGGTATCATGCTGCACCACTAACCTGGAGGTGTAGGTATCCTTGATGAATATGGATACACCCCCTCCTTTTGTGTTTCAGTCCATGTTCTGTGGCTGAAACGTGTGGTATGAGTTGTAGCCCGGTAGTGCTGTGGTGCTCTCTGGAGCCTTGAACAAGGTTTCAGTTACTGCACAGATGTCGACATTCTCCATACTGAGGAGTGCTTCGAGCATGTGCATTTTGAGATTTAAACTCATGGCGCTGAGTAGCATAACCCTCAGTGTTTTGTTAATTGTGCTGTTTACGGAGGTGGGTTTGACTTTTGAGCCTTGCCTAAAAAAGGCGCTATAGGGGCAGCAAGAGCCTTGGCCAGTATTTGAAAGCCTAGGGGTGACAGGTGCAAGCCGTCTCTTGCGAAGCAACACAGCTTGTCGAGCATGTTGCCCCAGGCTGACAGACACTGGATCCCCTTTGAATGACACCAGAAGCTTAGCCCATTGTTGAAATTGATCATTTTTTCTTTATACTGAGTTATCATTCTTGGTGAGGGCAGGATGCTAGATTATTTGTTACTTGGGTTAGCAGAACCCATTTATAGAGAATACTTGGGAAGAAAAGCTCCCAGAGACAAAAAGAAAAAAAAAATGATTAAAATCATACAGTATTTGATAAGACAAACATGAACACACTAAACATAATATTATAAAATTTAATAAAGGAGTAGGTGAGGTGTGCGTCTAAGTAAAGAGGAGTCAGGATAGCTGCTGACTCTTACAAGAAAAAAACATGATTATTTATTTATTTATTTATTTATTTGTTTATTATTTTACATTTGTTGACTGGGATAGTCCGACTGGATACATGTCCATTTTCAGTGGAGGCCCAGGGAGAAAAGCTCCAGACTTACAAACAGTTAAAGACAAACAAGTTCCAGTATATGTCTAAGCATATAGTATCAAGATGTTGGAGTGAATGCCTTGAGACGTATCTCCCTGGACTACATGAAAAGAGACATGGAAGAGCTCTCAGATCATGTGGCCCAGGCAGGTATGACCCTAGCCCTGAGTATCATCCTGCCTTCACTCAGAATTATACCACAGTATAAGGGCAAAATGATTGACTTCAACAATTGGCTAAGTTCTGGTGTCATTCAAAGGGAATCCAATATCTGTCTGCCTAGGATGACATGATCAACAGACCACAATTCTTTGCCAGAGATGGTCTGCACCTGTCGCCCCTGGGATTCAGGTTATTGGCTAAGGCTCTTGCCACCCCTATAGTGCCTTTTTTAGGCAAAGTTCAAAGGACAAAACCACCACCGTAACAGGTACTATTATGCAAAATCTGAAGGTAATGCTACTCAATGCTAGAAGTCTAAACCTCAAAATGCACTCTCTTGAGGCAATCCTAAAAATGGAGAACATCGATATCTGTGCAGTAACTGAGACCTGGTTCAAGGCTCCAGAGAGCACCCCTGCAATACCAGGTTGCAACTCTTACCACACTTTTCGGCCACCAAACCAGGACCGAAACACTAAAGGTGGAGGAGTGTCTAAGGATATTCACAACACCACACTAGTTGCCCAACACAATGCATCTGAAATTCTCCAGATGCAACTAACACTAGGTAAGACTGCAATCCAAATTGTAGCTTGCTACAGATCCTCCACCTTGCCCCAAGATTCTCACTACACCTTTCTAAACATACTGGAAGATATTAAGATACAACCAAACACCCTAATGCTGGGTGATTTCAACTACCCTACCATTAACTGGGAAAACTATTTGTGTACCAACACCTTTGCCCAACGGTTCTTGGAATTCATAAATTCCAATGCCCTGGATCAACTAATCCTTAGTCCCACCAGGGGCTCCAATATCCTAGACATGGTCATTACCAATATGGGAAATCAATGCTCCACACCTATGGTCACCCCCTCGTTGGTCAGGTCTGACCATAAGCTAATCACCCTTGACATCCACATCCCACCCCACCCCCCAGTAAGGAAACCTCCGTAAAAAACTTCTCCAAAGCCAACTTCATACTACTCAAGTCAGAAGTGACAAACTTCATGACACCCATGCAGACGGGAACTGAAAGTTTGACTGCTGAATCCTACACTAAGGCACTGTATAAGCACATCCACTTGTGCATAAATCATGCTATCCCCAATAGAACCAAGACGCTCTCCTCCAAAAAAAGGAAGCCAATCTGGTGGTCCCTTGCCATAAACAAACTTTATAACAAAAGGAAGAAACTGTTGCAGAAAAGAGGAAAATCCCAGGATGCAAAAAACTCCCTTACCAGCCTCAGTAAGAAGCTGAGATCCCTCATAAAATCCTCAAAAGCTAGTTACGAAAATAAAATTGTCAAAGATTCCAAAGACAACCACAAGGCATTCTATAGCTATGTCAAGAATCTAAATGGCAATGCTCAGATCTGCTCTGAGCTACAACAGAATGGCATTAAATATACTGATCCCAAGGATATTGCCAATATCCTGACAGATCGATTCAGTGCAAACTTCACCCCCTCTCACCCCCTAAAGGGCCCATCTCAATACCAAAAGATTGCCAAATTCCGGTAATAACAGTCACACAGGTAAAAAACACACTCTCCAAAGCTAAGAATACAGCATCCATGGGACCACATGACATCCCAGGCTGTGTACTACATGGACTACAAAATGAACTGGCACCTCACCTAAGTGTCATGTTTAATCATAGCCTCACCTCAGGCTTCATGCCCACTGAGTGGCGCACAGCTACAGTTATCCCACTCCACAAGAAGGGATTCACCTTGGATCCCGGGAACTACCACCCCATCATTCTGATGAGCCTGATCTGCAAGAGTAAGGTGATCCATACAGACTATCTGGACCTCGCCAAGGCCTTCGACACCATCCCCCACTCTGGAATAATAGATAAACTTACTAAGCTGGGTATTAATCCCTGTATCACTTGATGGGTTGCCAACTGGCTTACTGACAGAACCCAGTCTGTAAAAGTAGCCGACTCCAAATCCAGCTCCAGACAAGTGACAAGTGGAGTACCTCAGGGTTCATTCCTGGGACCGCTCTTGTTTGGCATCTACTTGTCTGAAGTACAGGCCAACACTAAGGGACTCTGGCTAACAAAATTCACAGATGACTGCAAACTGGGAGCCATTACTGAATCCTCAAATGATGTGGATATTCTACAAAAGAGCCTTACAGAAACAGATGCTTGGTGCCAGAACCACGGACTCAAGCTCAATGCCAAGAAATGTATAGTTATCCCCTTTGGGAAAAAACAGATACCCGTGAATTACCACATAGGTGGCAGTACACTAAACACACGAAAGTGTGATAAGAGTCTTAGGGACACAGATGGACAGTGGTCTCACCTTCAATAACCGCATTGCCACAACAGTCAGGAAATCCTTCTATGTGGCACACCTCATCACTAAGGGCTTTTCATCCCGAAAAAAGGAGGTCATTGTCCCACTGTACTCATCCCTCATTAGACCCATTATAGAATACAATGCCCTGTTTGGTATGTACCTCTCAAGACATCTACAACAACTGGGAAGGCCACAGAAATACCTCACTAAAAGAATCACAGGCCTAAAGCAGATGCTCTATGCTGACCTTCTAAAAACATCCACCTATACTCTGTCGCATATCATCTACTCAGAGGTGATCTCTGCTTAACATACAAAGCCATGTCAAACCCAGAGCTGTTGGACATGCTACACTTAAAGACATCCCAATCCCTCAGAGACACATGATCCAGGGATCTAAACCTTGTCATCACAATGAACAAAACATGCTGGAGGGATAGGTTCCTGACCCAGCGACTCCTCAGACTCTGGAATAGACTTCCCATACATGTCAAACAGAGAGCCTCTTTGGCCCTCTTCAAAAGGAATCTTGATGATTGGATGGGAGATAGGAAATTCACCCTGGGGATCATGTCAGTCACCCTGCTAGACAGGGGTCCAGGGAAGTAAATACTGTGGGAAGAAATAGCCAGGGAATTGTTACGGCTAGGCTTGTATAGGCACTAGGGCCAATAGCCTAGTACCAACCTATGAACCTATAAGATATAAGTTACAGTCTAACATTTCAAGACGATGAAGAATACAGTTTACAAGCAAAAATATATACATACATGTTACAGACATCTTGAGATTGATATATAGCAGAGATGTGATGACTCAACTTGACTAAGATGAGCAGATTCTAAGTAGTTGACTGTTGTGATATAGAAATTTAAAACTTGTAGATGCTGTTTTATTCACTTCATTATTTCAACACATAAAACATAGAACTGCACACCTGTACAATCCAGAAATGTAATGCCTTGTAAATTATGTTTCTTCTTAAAGATACAATTATGCCTTATGTTCTCTTGTCATAAAAAGTACACAGCTAACTAAACCTTATAACATAAGTGAAGTTAAATCCTTATTTTTTTCAGTAGTGCTTTTTCCTACTAACCACTATACTGTATATACTGACAAAGCAAGTAGTCCACCATACATTATCATGAATACATACAAGAACACACAAATTCTTTCACCTTCATGATGTGATGTATATAGCATTGCCTCTAGTTAATTCATGTGAGTACGTAGTACCCTTATTATTATTTTCTACATAAATATGTTGTCTTTTCATCATTTTTTTTTTCTTCCAGGTTTTAATTTTTTTTGATTGCTGTGTATTTTATATTAAATCCCATAAGCTTAATTATGTCTAAGCCCTAGATCTGTATTCTCATCATATTAAAAAAGAAGAAAGTTTAATTACTAAAGCAACTATATGGGATTTCTGTATGTATGAAAAAATTACATTTTCTCAGCTAAGATCATACAATAATTGTTTAATTCAGTGTTATTAGAATAATAGCAAAGCAACAATAAAAAAAGGCAAACATATTTTGTAACAAATAACTTCCTGTGAAATTCATAATAAGATTGTAAAATCTAAGGTTGCTAAACCCAGTTTACAGAACTGACCGACCAAGCAAGATGCACCATTCCCTAGGAGCTCAGTATAAACCTACAAAGCTACAGATTAATTTGAATTTCCCCAAATTATCAGGCATTTCCATATGCTTCATCTAAAGGAGCCATAGATGGTGAGTTTTGAGGAATAATCATACAGTGTCAATGATGTTGTAAGGGGAAAAAATAGAAAATCAGTTATCACTTATCCTGGGCTGTGAGTGACATAAGCCTAATGGGATCAGTGTTCCACCCCGGATAACACATTTAAAATAAGTACAATAAATAATTAAATACTAATTTATAAGAAAAATAGTGTAAAGCATACTAAAAGTAGTACATTTGATTGTAAGACACTGGCTCACCCAGAGGGCATGCAAATGTTATACACACTCCAGTAATTCAATATGCACATGTAGCTTTATGTAAATACATAATTTGCTAATTCAGTGGTCAGATTGTGGAACTGTGACAGTTTGGATAAGCTATCTCTTGAAGGACATATTGTTTTAGCAAGTACTTTAACCCAAGTAGGTTGTTCCAATCAGTAGAAAGAATATTACTTCCTGTAATAGCTAATACAGAAGGATCCACCCAGTCATCCATTTCAGGAATACTGACCAGTTTCCATAATATGCCGATTCAGCATGTGGAAAATCATATGTGGTTCCCCAAGACTTGGTTGGAGAGAGCCATCATCATGCATGGCTTCTATGTCATTACCCTCTTCCATTCAGTTCTGGGAACCAGTTATTGCCACATTATAGCTAAAGCACCTGGCTCCAGTAGAGATATTTACATCAATAGGAAGGGTCACCACCACTCTTTGAACTGCCATATGGTCTGCAGATGGTCTAATAATGAAAGCCTTTGCTTGGTATACTGGTAGCATGTATGATACCAACATGTAGTGTACATGTATCCTTCACTGCTATTTCCAGAAGAAAGATTTTACAGAAGGAAACCTAACTGTTAAGTGTAGGAATCATACTAATGCATGACTTTGTTTAGGTATATCTGATGAGAATGGCATCCCCTCAGCACTGCACTGTATGGGTTAGCTTAGACAAAGCTGCAACATCTGGAACAGATGAATATATATATATATATATATATATATATATATATATATATATAAAATAAAAACTCAAATGACAGTGTCACACAGAATACGCTGATGCATACAGAAAAGTAGTTGCTATGCTGAAATAAGAGCTGGTTATGTGGTACAGTGTGTGGCAAGCTCTCATCATGCCTCAGATAGTACCCTAAGGCAACTAGGCAGAAAAGAATCACGTGGCTCAGCCATTGTCATTTGTACAGTGGACAGACACACACATGCACGTGCAGTGAGGGGCATAGGACATACTCGTGAGTTTGGGATAGATTACAGTTCATCATTGTCATAGGGGTATCCATAGGAAGTTCCACGGGTTGTTTTATGGGGTGTAACATATTGTGTATCACAAAGCACTTCACAATTGATGTCCCTGTGTCCTTCACTTGTGTGTTCCCCAGGATGTTTGATTGGCTGTTCTGTGGGGTATTCTATGTAACACTGTTTGGGCAGTTGTAGTGTGAGGCACTGCTTATTTCCACAAAATTATGTCATTAGATCTGTGAGTCCTCCACGTCACGATCATCCAATAGGCCTACGGTAGCTAGCAACCATCTCAGTATCAAAAATACAAAGCATTGCAAGCACATGTAAGGTTGTAAAAACAGACTGATAATAAATAGGTGAAAAAACACAAAACATGATGCCAACAAAACCACAATTCCACAACTGAAAAAATAATGCAAACTGTTTGTTGAGTGCTTTCATCTACAACCAGTATAAGAACTTCAGCAGAACAACATAAATAGTTGAGCAATCTGTTTAAATGGATGCAATTCAAAATACTGAAGTATGAAAAGACTGAGCATCAAAACATTGCTTTCAAAGGATCAAAACTCAAAAAAAAAGTGGAGCATGTCCAACAGCTCTGGGTTTGACATGGCTTTGTATGTTAAGCAGAGATCGCCTCTGAGTAGATGATATGCGACAGAGTATAGGTGGATTTTTTTAGAAGGTCAGCACAGGGCGTCTGCTTTAGGCCTGTGATTCTTTTAGTGCGGTATTTCTGTGGCCTTTCCAGCTGTTGCAGATGTCTTGTGAGGTACATACCAAAAGGGCCATTGTACTCTATAATGGGTTTAATGAGTATTAAAAAAATCAACTGCCTGGTCTAAAGGTAGAGCTTTTAGTGTATTTCAGTCCTGTTGCTGGAGCACACTGTTAAGAGTTTGTGGATTGACTTTGTGCTTGTCCCTAGTCTCCTTGAATAGCATGGGTTTGGGTATTTTTGCCTGTTTACGAAGGAGGAATGTGGGGCAGTGGTCACTCAATGTATCAGGAAAGCAGCCCACATGATAATTTTCTGTGGGGATATTAACTAGTGTCCAATCTAGAATGGATGTTCTACTGGATTTTTTGTCTACTCTGGTGGGTTCTTGGATTAGTTGTGAGAATCCGAATACGTTAATATGGTTTGAGGGGTTGGTGGAGTTGCAGGCTAGCCAGTTTAAGTTTAGGTCGCCTAGCAGGATGGTTTCTTGGGGTAGGTTGATTGCGGCCCATTGTAGTATCTCTTCTGTTATAGATGAGTTATTTCCTGGAGGAATATAACTGCAGAGGATGTTGATAGCAGGATGGTTTCTTGGGGTAGGTTGGATGTGGCCCATTGTAGTATCTCTTCTATTATAGGTGAGTTATTTCCTGGGGGAAAATAACTACAGAGGGTGTTGATAGCAGGATGGTTTCTTGGGGTAGGTTGATTGTGGCCCATTGTAGTATATCTTCTATTATAAGTGAGTTATTTCCTGGATGAATATAACTGCAGAGGATGTTGATAGCAGGATGGTTTCATGGGGTAGGTTGATTGTGGCCCATTATAGTATCTCTTCTGTTATAGGTGAGTTATTTCCTGGAGGAATATAACTACAGAGGATGTTGATAGCAGGATGGTTTCTTGGGGTAGGTAGATTGTGGCCCATTGTAGTATCTCTTCTGTTATCGGTGGGTTATTTCCTGGATGAATATAACTACAGAGGATGTTGACAGCAGGATGGTTTCTTGGGGTAGGTTGATTGTGACCCATTGTAGTATCCCTTCTATTGTAGGTGAGTTATTTCCTGGAGGAATATAACTACAGAGGATGTTGATAGCAGGATGGTTTCTTGGGGTAGGTTGATTGCGGCCCATTGTAGTATCTCTTCTGTTATACGAGGGTTATTTCCTGGATGAATATAACTACAGAGGATGTTGATAGCAGGATGGTTTCTTGGGGTAGGTTGATTGTGACCCATTGTAGTATCTCTTCTATTGTAGGTGAGTTATTTCCTGGAGGAATATAACTACAGAGGATGTTGATAGCAGGATGGTTTCTTGGGGTAGATTGATTGTGGCCCATTGTAGTATCTCTTCTATTATAGGTGAGTTATTTCCTGGAGGAATATAACTACAGAGGGTGTTGATAGCAGGATGGTTTCTTGGGGTAGGTTGATTGTGGCCCATTGTAGTATATCTTCTATTATAAGTGAGTTATTTCCTGGAGGAATATAACTACAGAGGATGTTGATAGCAGGATGGTTTCTTTTGGTAGGTTGATTGCGGCCTATTGTAGTATCTCTTCTATTATAGGTGAGTTATTTCCTGGAGGAATATAACTACAGATGATGTTGATAGCAGGATGGTTTCTTGGGGTAGGATGATTGTGGCCCATTGTAGTATCTCTTCTATTATAGGTGAGTTATTTCCTGGAGGAATATAACTACAGAGGATGTTGATATCAGGATGGTTTCTTGGGGTAGGTTGGATGTGGCCCATTGTAGTATCCCTTCTATTATAGGTGAGTTATTGCCTGGAGGAGTATAACTACAGAGGATGTTGATAACAGGATGGTTTCTTGGGGTAGGTTGATTGCGGCCCATTGTAGTATCTCTTCTATTATAGGTGAGTTATTTCCTGGAGGAATATAACTACAGAGGATGTTGATAGCAGGATGGTTTCTTGGGGTAGGTTGATTGCAGCCCATTGTAGTATCTCTTCTATTGTAGGTGAGTTATTTCCTGGAGGAATGTAACTACAGAGGATGTTGATAGCAGGATGGTTTCTTGGGGTAGGTTGATTGTGGCCCATTGTAGTATCTCTTCTATTATAGGTGAGTTATTTCCTGGAGGAATATAACTACAGAGGATGCTGATATCAGGATGGTTTCTTGGGGTAGGTTGATTGCGGCCCATTGTAGTATCCCTTCTATTATAGGTGAGTTATTGCCTGGAGGAGTATAACTACAGAGGATGTTGATAGCAGGATGGTTTCTTGGGGTATGTTGATTGCGGCCCATTGTAGTATCTCTTCTATTATAGGTGAGTTATTTCCTGGAGGAATATAACTACAGAGGATGTTGATAGCAGGATGGTTTCTTGGGGTAGGTTGATTGTGGCCCATTGTAGTATCTTTTCTATTGTAGGTGAGTTATTTCCTGGAGGAATGTAACTACAGAGGGTGTTGATTCTCTTTTTGTTTTTAAAGGACAAAACGGAGCCTAATGTCTCTGCATTCTGGAATTTGGGAAGTGGGGTTTTTAGTGGTTGGAGTTTGAGTGTATTTTTAAATAAGATTGCAACTCTACCTCCCTTTTTGGTACCTCTATCTTGCCTTAGGATATTATAGCCTGGGGGAATAATTTCTTTGTTTTGTGTGGCAGGTTTTAGCCAGGTCTCTGTGACGGTTAGTATGTCTGGGGAGTAGTGGGATATGAATGCGTGAAAGTCATGTAGTTTGTTGGATATGCTACGTGTATTTATATTGATAATAAGTAGGTCTGACTTGTGTTTCTGGGATAGGATTGGTTGCTTAGACCTGGGTTGGGGTGTATGTCCCCTGGGATTAGTAGACATTTTCTGAGGAATAATGTGAGTGTTATGGCATAGGCTATATATATGTGTTTTTGGGGTACTGTTAGCCTTTCGTGAGGTAGTGTGGCTGCTGTTTTGTGTATGTAGAGTAATGATTTGTTGTTAAATAGTGTGGAGCATATTACTATATCTGTGTAAAGTTGTGTGTGTGTGTGTGTGTGTGTGTGTGTGTGTGTGTGTGTGTGTGTGTGTGTGTGTGTGTGTGTGTGTGTGTGGGGGTGTGGGTGTGGGTGTGTGTGTGTGTGTGTGTGTGTGTGTGTGTGTGTGTGTGTGTGTGTGTGTGTGTATGGGTGTGTGTTATGTGGTAGGTAGTGTTTGTTGGTATGTTAGAGTGTATGGATGTGGTATAAGCTAGAGTGGTGAGAGTTAGTAGTAGTAGCCTTACTATGCCTTGCATGGTGTGGGTGGGGTGTACAGAGGAGGTTGTTATGAGGTGGAGGGTGTGGTGTGGAAGTGGGAGTGGATTTGATGACTGAGGGATGGTAATAGGCTGTTGTGGAGGGGGTGGCGATATATGGGTTATAAGTGTAGGAGCACTGAGGGCGGGTGGAATTTGGGGGCAGGGAAGGGAGCGGAGTGACCCCGAACTGTGAACGGAGTGGGCTAGAGCAAGAGAACCTAGTGTAGGAGCACTGGAGGCAGGTGAGATTTGGGAGCAGGGAGGGGAGCGTAGTGAGCCCGAAGGGCGAATGGAGCGGGCTAGTGCAAGAGAACCTAAAGCTGCAGAAACCTATCAGTAACAGCAAGAGATTGACTGAGCAAGAAGGTAGCTTAGCCTAAAGATAAGGTAAGATTCAATAATAATTAATCTGTGGTTAGCTTCCCTAGGAGGGAGGTGGAAGTTGGAACTATAGAATGGGGAGTATGCTTTAACTAAAAATTCCACCCAGCTATGGTAAGAAGGGTGGATTAGTAGAGTATGTTCCTACCGAGTGGCCAACATCATTAAAGCTCTCCAAGTTAGAAGCTGAATGGAGCTCAATTCAGCTCTGCTCACCTCACAAAGATGGTCATAAAGTAAGAGAAAATTATTAAAAACAAATTCAATGACATTTACCTAATAATTAATTCTCCTGGAAGGCTTGTGTTTACAAGTTGAGATTTCCCAGGGCTGATTTGAGCTTTAGCTGAAAATTGGTTCAGAACCGAAGGCAGTGGTGTTGGTGGGGGGGGGGGGGGGTTGCTCAATCCCAAGGCTTGTGGATGGTCTAAGCAAACTGCAAAAAGAGAAAAAAAAAAGAGTGTGAGCAGAAAGGGAGTAGTACAGTTCTAGGAGAAATTGAGACAATTAGGAGAGTAGAGGATATTAGTCAGAGAGTAATGGAAGGATTATCAAAAGACAGAGAGTAGGTACAAGAAATTATACAATAAGTAGGTACATAGATAAATGTCTGGGGTAAAGAATCACAAACAATAGGAAACGGTGCCTAGGCAGATCATTACAGACAAATTTAACAATGTACTAAGTCTAACAGGTTAAAGTAGCACCATAGTTAGATAAGATACTGGCTAGAATGTGTAACAAATGCTGTGTTTCTGCTTTTCAAATACCAAATAAACAACTGTATGTTTCTGCTTACAAATACCAAGTATGCTTCTGTTTACAAAACCAGTTAGAACTGCAGTCAGTTGAGATGCAGGTTAGAGTTTGCAACCAACACTGTTTCTGCTTTTCAGATACCAAATAAACCGTATGTTTCTCCTAACTATATGTTTCTGCTAACTAATACAATGGAAACTGTAGTTAGGTAACAAATACTGTTTCAGCTTTTCAAATACCACATACCAAATAAACAAAATGTATGTTTCTCCTTACTGATAGCAGGTATGTTTCTGCTAACCAATACCAATTAGAACTGTAATTAGATAAGATATTGGCTAGAATTTGTAACAAATGTTTCTTCCATTTGTGTACAAAACAAACAGCAACTGCATGTTTCTGCTTATTTATACTAAATGCAACTACAGTGAAGCAGATATCAAAAAGGAATTGTCTATGAAGCCAGTCTAGCGTCCTAGGTAAGTTTAGATATGTAAGCAAGCATATACACACTGGATTAATCACCAAGCTCTACATATACAATGAGCAGTAAAAAAAAAGCATCACAGTTTTGTCAGGCTATACACTCTAAATAGCAATAATAAATGTAGCACTAATATAAACCAGCATAAAAATCCCTGTAAATTATGACAGCAAACAGACAATGCTAAAAAGGCATATGCATATAAAAACAAAAAAAAAAAACTTTTGTTCATTCAATCTTTCCCAGACAAAATGTCTCACATGTCAAACATACCCTGTGATGTGCAATCAAATATGTGTTGTGTACCAATAGTTCGAGGAAAATCTGAGATGGTAGCACAGATGTGTGTACATTGTTTGCATCTATGCCATTCAAACATCCGTGTCAGCATGAGAAAGAATGACTGGGAGACTATATTACAATACAGGGAGTTTATTTGGCAATTATAATGGAATGCTAAAATCTACATAGGTCTTAATGACTACACATCAAGGCCCTTGAACGTGTGTGTGTGTGTGTGTGTGTGTGTGTATGTGTGTGTGTATATATATATATACACGTGGGTCGAGAGATTGTGCAATCTCGAAACTGTAAAAAAAAAAAGATGACAACATTTAAAAACATTAATCCACAAAACAATGATAAAAAGCACCAAACTTTCACTAAAACAAAGTCCAAGGTACTCAGGAAAGATACCACCAGCAGAGCAGTACCAGTTGAAGCAGTTTTAATAGAAACTAGAACTTATATAAACGCATACACTTTAAAACAACAGTGTTTTCGTCTCTACCAAGTAGACTTCATCAGATGTGGATGGACTACTACAATAATACTTTTTTACCTTTCTAAAACACAGGTTAACCAATAAAATTAAACAGGAAGTTAAAAAAACAGTGGAAAGTTAATTACCATAAAATTAATAAATATTCATGACCTTGTGAAGTTTCTGAAACAATGTAAAACATTTACTTAAAAAAAAATATATATATATATATATATATATATATATATATATATATATATATATATATATATATATATATATATATATATATACATATATATATATATATATATATATATATATATATATATATATATATATATAGCATTTTATTAAAAAATAAACATTCAAGTCAAAATCTCTCTTATGGTAATTAACTTTCCACTGCTTTTTAATGTCCTGTTTAATTTTATTGGTTAACCTGTATTTTAGAAGGGTATAAAAGTATTATTGTAGTTGTCCATCCACATCTGATGGTCTACTTGGTAGAAATTAAAACACTGTTGTTTTAAAGTGTATACATTTATGTAAGTTCTATTTTATATTAAAACTGCTTCAACTGGAACTGCTCTGCTGGTGGCATCTTTCCTGAGTACCTTGGACTTGGTTTTAGTGAACATTTAAAAACATGTTTTTGCAGGGGGGCAAGCCCCCCTGCATCCCCCCACATGCCCTGCAAATTAAATATACTGACTCTGACATCACACTACAGTGAAGAGAACTGTAATGTTCCCGTTCTGCACTGTATAGCGCTCTACATTACCATTCTCTTCACTGTACAGCAATCTCGGAATTGGTATATTTAGATTGCAGGGGGTGTGGTGGGTGCAGGAGGGTTTGCCCCCCTGCAAAAACATGTTTTTAAATGTTGTCATCTTTTTTTTTTTTTTTTTATTTTACAATTTCTACATTCCACAATCTCGACATTATGGCTTTAGGATATTGAAAATCGAGATTGTGGGATCTCGAAATTTAGACGTGGACCCATATCTCTCTCTCTCTCTCTCTCTCTCTATATATATATATATATATATATATATATGTGTGTGTGTGTGTGTGTGTATGTATATGTGTGTGTGTGTGTGTGTGTGTGTGTGTGTGTGTGTGTATCATATATCATACACACTCTGAATCAGTGGTGCTACACAAGTACTCTGTTTCATGTGAAGAGAAGCCATTTTTATAAAAGTGCTATTCTCTTAAATGCATCTTAGAATGAGAAGACATTGAGAATGGTGGTAATAAAAACAGATTCCATTCTTACTATTAAAATATTTCCCAATCTCCTCATAAACATTATCAAATATAACAACTATTTTACCAGATTTTGACACTAAATTATCCGCATCTATATTCTTAATAGTGATTTTCTGATCATTACTACACTGTTGCACACATCTAAAGAAGGGCTTTTTATTATCCAGCACTTTAATGCTCAGCATTCCTTCTCAAGTTCAGTTAACTTTACTTTTGTCGTAGCTTAATGATCAAGTACATTTCCTTGTACATATTTACATTCCAGCCTGAATGAATACCTTTTACAATTTGCCATCTCCTCCTCTTTTATCTAATAGAATTATTTATAATTATTTATTTATTTGTCTATTCATCCAGGGAAGTCATGTTTCCTATACCCAATGATCTTGTTTATTAGAGATGCGTGCTTGTCCATTAGTACATCCATTTCATTATAAAAACTATCTCTTATAATTGCTATCCATAGAATACCTGATCCCCAGTTCCAGCTGACATTATGGATAACTGCTGCATAGTCCCCAGAATAAAAGTACATTTTCTTTAACCCAATCTGAGATTCTTTGATATGATATGTACTGCACTTTACATGTGATCATCAAGTAGTCAGAGTTACACATCAGCTCTTTATTCCTAGCATCAAAGACACTCATTTCAGTTCATTTCAGTTCAAGTTAAAATAATAGCCAACATATTATTTTCTATGGTTGGATATTGAACATGCAGAATATACAGAAAGCTGGTAACAATCAGTACTATTTACCACAAATTATGTTAACCCAATCAATATATGAGAGGTTTAAATCACCACCAATAACAATATTTTCACAAAGTTTACCCTTTCTCAAATCCTCTGCCGAACTTATTGTCTGATTTCTAGTTATTGATGGGGATCTATAAAACACAGAATTTCAAAATTGAAGTTTTACTCTGAATCACTGCCGATAATATCTTAGATGTTTCAGTGTTGTAACAAATTTTTGCATTAATATAATCCTTCACAAATATTGAAACTCTGCTCCCTTTGATGACCCTTCTATAATTGTGAAAAGTTTTGTATACTTCTGTTCCTATGGGAACATTAGAGTCACTAAACCAAGTTTATATTACTATATCCACTTCATCTTCCAATAATAGTAATCTTAATTAATCCATTTTCTTCAGTAGGTTTTTGGACTTACAGTTGCCATTACCAGCCCCCCACCCTCCACCCTTGTTCACCGTTCTTTATTAGAACCTTATTAGCACCACTTCTAAAAAAAGCTTTTAGAATCCTCCCCGTTTTATGGTTATTATATCCCTGTAAGTGGAGAGCCCTTCTTAATCGAATTAAGACCCCCCTTTCTACTATCCCTCCTACTGGCTCCATGTAATGCAGTTCTAACAATCCTTCGCTTGTCAAGTTGAGGAGAAAACTTTTTATACCTCTCAGTAGAGAGTTGTAGACAATCAATATTGCCCAGGGTTATTAGAAAGCAACATGTTGTTCCCTTCAATTATGTTCTACAATTTTCTATCAAATTTGATTCACTCAAATGGGTTTTCAGTCATTTGTGTATTGTGATTCAATAAAATGAACATTCAGTCAAATGACATAGATGCATACACGTATATATATATAGATGGGAAGAAGACAGCTAGTCAAATGTTCTGAAAATCAAATATTCAGAAAGCTGGCACAATTAGTTCAAGAGGCATTTGACAGAAGAACGCTGGCATTACTTAGTGCAAGATGGTGGTACAGTGGACATCAGGGACTTTCCCCTTTCCCCACTGTATTGAGATTTCAGAGATGGTATATATAATTAGCAGGAGGTGCAGATGGGCTTGCCCTCTTGCAAAAACATGTTTTCCTCATTGTTTTGTGTACTTTTCAATCAGCTGAAGCTGAAATTCAAATATTTTTGTTCGATCATTTGCCATTCAAAATTTTTTTTTTATTTAATGTCTGATACCTGTATAGATGTATATGCATATATATGTATGTATGTATGTATGTATATATAAATACCTACTAACTCTGAGACTCAAGAAATTTCGGTTATGACATTTTTGAGTGGTGATCAGCTGGCAAATGCCAAACATTAGCATCTCTCTTTGCTCTCATTTATGTTTGTATGTATGTATGTATCTATCTATCTATCTATCTATCTATCTATCTATCTATCTATCTATCTATCTATCTCTCTATCTATCTATCTGTCTATTTATTTCCTCATTCATGCTTTGCTAACCAGGTGAGTGAATTGATCTGAAGACTCTTTTCAGCCATGACTCAGGCAAGTATGAAAGGATCAATTACACAGAGTAGATTATATACAAAAAATTACTTAGGGTGCATTACAGACAGCAATAGACCATTATGTCAGTACCACATTATTACATATAACTACAAACTGGAAAAAAACTTTATAAAGCACTAAGCGTACCTATGCTATAGCAAAAACACAGAAAAGGCTTTAGTACAGCTATTACTAACAATATATAAATAGATAGATAGATACATTGATAGATATATAGATATATATGTACAGCTTGCTTAGATGTTGAAGTATAGGACAGCAATGTACCCAGGTGTTAGGTGTGTTGGTTGTTAAAGGTAAGTTTAATACAAACAACAGCAATAGAAGCAAAATTCGAATGTCAGTAGAATGCCACATGGTTAACAGCAAAGTGTGATGGAAATTCCTTTTGTCAGATGACTAAGATAGACACCTCACTAGCAATCAGAGAGTTTAATAAAGCATTATGTATATTACTAGTCAAAAACTGCTAGGAAGATGCTTCCATCTCCATATAAACACAACTTTCTTCCATCTCCTATAGATAATCTCATGCCAAGTCACTTGTGCTGAAATGTTTCCACTTCTTATAAATTTATAATGTCCTTTAATCATGGTAGTAAGTTTAATAGCACAGGTCATCTTCTAGGCTATTTGTTGCCTAGGGTAAAACTTGAAAAATTATCACCCTCCATGAAAAACACTATCTCTTGCAAAATAACAAAATTATATTCTGTTAGCTCATCACTTTAGAATAATTATAAATATGAAAATCAAGCATTGCTCATTTATTTATTTTTGGATGTCCATACTCAGGAGTCAGGGGTTAGCATAATGTTTAACTTGTTTACCTCAGAGACACAAAATACAGGGTATGATTCTTACCTTTGGTCACTGTCTTGTTATTAGCTAGATATGCAATAGCCAGCAAACTGATTAGGAGGTTGGGAGTTGGCATAATGGTTAAAGTATTTACCTTACAAGCAGAAGGTACAAAAGTTTTTCTCACCTTTGAAGGGAAATTGGCTAGGCTTGAAATGGCCTACAAGGGCAGCTAGCCTAGTACTTACATATGAACCTATGAACCTGTGATAATCAAGCTTCCCCCTTGGCAATGCTACAGACCCCTTTTTTATTCTCTCTCTCAAGGTGGACTCCTATATTCCCATTCCTTCCCCATCAGGGTAAAGGCCTGCTATTTATTTATTTACATATTTACTTTCTTAGTTACTTTTTGTTGACAAGGTTAGTCCCACTAGACCAGTGTCCTCTCTTCAGGGAAGACCTGAAGTGGTATTCATATTGACAATGAGGGGAAATTTAGCAAGGGCATCAGGGAGCTTCCCCTACTCTTGGTAGTCGGGGAAGGCTTTGTGTGTTACACATCCTGACTTCCTGTTTCCTGTCCAAGCATGGAGACAGCCAGGAGGAACAGGGAGAAAGCATGGCTGATTAAGCTTTTTTCAGAAAATATTGAAGTGAAAGTTGCTGAAAATGTAGTTGAAATGGTAGAATCACTACTAGAAGTTTTTTTCTGATGCTGTGGGTGCAGAAAAAACAGTGACATTGGAGAAAAAGGAGATTGTAGCTGTAATAGAAATGGATTCAGAGGAAAACTTTCAGAGGAGATTGAAGGAGAGACAGTTATCTCTGAAAAATGCATAATTACAATCCTCCAATCGGGGGGGGGGGGTTGCGGGATAATTATTTAGAAGAAATGGGAAACCAAAGTGAGCCAGAAAGAGGAGCAGCAATTTCATGGAGCAAAATCATGGAGAAGAAAAAAGAGAAGAAGAAACTCTGCCAGAAAAAGTTTAGGAGACAAAAACTTATGCACAAACTGTGGGAGAAGAAGCAAAGAAGAACTAAAACAAACAAAAATGAAGTATACAGTACAGTACATGTGAGGAGTAAAAAAGAAGAAAGTTTGGACAGGTATGAGGTATGGGACTCTGTCATAGCACGTCTGGGTGTCAAAGCAAAGGAGGTAAGAGCATTCATTTTAATTAATAAAGAGATTTTTTGTGAATTGATATTCGAGACTGGGCAGGCTGTGGATTTTTTTTTTTTGGATGCATATGAACAAAAGAAAAAAATGTATCCATGGTCAGAATATGTGGTGCAAATTTTTACAAACAAAAAAAAAAGAATAATGATTCAGTTTAGAACTGAAATTGAAAGAAAAGAACAGAAACAACATTTGTTAACTATATGTAAAGACATAATGGACATTACAAAAATATATGATGAAAGAGGTCTATGAACTGGGAGTTGGGAATGTGGAGTAATACTGAAAATGGAAAATGATATGCTTGTACCTAGTATTATTAATGTTCATGGTAATAGGGGTTCTGTGAAATACAGGGATCAACCAAAAACTTGTTAGTTTGTGGAAAAATGATCATTAATCAATTAATGTGATGAAAAAGATGTTGGGCAGGATTCACGATGGCTTGCATGGAGTCTAAGAGCCGTGTAAGACTCCATGCAGCCATTGCGATCCAGGAACAGCCCAAAATCCCATGTAAGAGAAAGTTAAAACGACTCTTACATGGGCAGGGCGTGGATATGCTAATCACCCCACTTGCAGCCGAAAGGCATGCAATTGAGGTAGATTAGCGATCCACAAAGCTGAAACCAGCCCGCGTAAGAGTCGTGTTAGTTGCAGAAATGTACTCAGTTGACAACTGAGTACATTACTGCAAATAACACAATGGAGCCATGACAGCTCCAAATAAAGTGTGCAAATGTTACAGACAGCATGCCAATGGCCAAATATGTGGCCATTGGCATGGTAAACCGATGCAAACATGAAATTTTTTTTTTTTTGGAGATCGGCGATGTTTAAACGCAGCGCAGCCCCGCGCAAATGGGCTGCGCTATATAAAACTGAAAAATGAAGGATAGAAACCCACAAATGTAGATTTTATGTAATGCATGGATTTGCAATGCAGGGACTAGCAGACCAAAAACAACATGGCCACCGTCTAGTGGTTGCTAAGGGGGGAAGCTGAGTGTAAGACATGTAACTAAGCATTAGTAGGGAATCCTATGTAAATGAATGGTAGGATAGTGAATCACACTGTCACATAGCAAATGAGCACAGTCCGTGGATGTAAGAGTTAGATAAGGGGGAGTAACAGAGTAGGAGATAGGTGACATCACAGGGGGGAATGTGAGGAAGAAAGCAAGCTCATTGGAGCAAAGTGGTATGTGAAACATATCAATCACACAGCAGAAAAAGAGGAGTGTCAACAGATAAGCATGGGAAAGTCAAGAAATGGAAGGCGTACACTGTGGCCAACACCAAAGTTTCTTGCTGTACATGCATGCGCGCGTGTGCATGCTGGGAGGCGCGAGTAAGACAGAGTGTGCGCGTGTATGGCAGACTAAGCATGTAGGAGCCTGTTTAAAGATCTGTACACCTGTTTGCGCTGGTGTGCATGCGTTTTAACCCGAATAATCAGAATCTAGTCCATGTAAGCATGTGTGCGCGCATGGTAACCACTGTGAGCGTGTTTTCGCTGGTATGCACGCTGTTCCCCCCTGAGGAAACAGAGAGGAAAAGGAAGCAGGAGAAATAGTAGGAAACTAGCAGGGAATACCTGTAGAGGTAGCAGGTGAAAACAATTAGAAGCAGGCAATTACACAGGCAGAATACAAGCCCAGCCCAGCACTTAAAACACTGCAAACAGCATTGCAGTATGTTTCTCTCAAGAGATACAGCAAGACAGGAGTAAGCTAGTAGAAGTCAAAACTGAAAAAGCTGCACTCAGACCAAACATGCTAGAGGCTGCCATAGCTGTCATAAGGAGACATAGGAGACTTGCTGAGGGTGGTGACAATGGAAATGCTGCCAGACAACCCACAGTAAGGAGACAGAGAAGAGTGTACAGGCCCAGGGTCACCTACCAGGGGTTACATGAGCTGGAGATAGTGGAGCGCTATAGAGTGGACAGAGACCTCCTGCAGCAAATTGTTGAGCTGTGCAGGCCACGCCTCACACACAGAACCAACAGAGGGGAACCCATCCCAGTGGAAACCAAGGTATGTGTTGGCCTAAGAATACTAGCAACAGGTACCATCCAGAGACCAACTGGTGATATGATGGGGATATCACAGGCATCAGCCTCCAGGGTACTGCACCAGTTCCTGGATGCCATGTCAGCACATGTCGGTGATCATGTATATTTCCGCAATGCCCTTGAGGTATTGGCCAGCAATATGCATCTCTTCCAGCAAATAGCGGAATACCCTGAGGTAGTGGGTGCAATAGACTGCACGCACATATGCATCAAAGCACCAGCTGGTGAGCGGGGTAGGGCCTACATTAACCGCAAGGGCTTCCCCTCCATCAACTGCCAGGTTGTGTGTGATGCCCAGGGCATAATAATGAATGTGTATGCTGGCTGCCCTGGGAGCTACCATGATTCCCATATCTGGCATTTGACGCAGCTGTACCAGACATTTGCCAATGGGGACATCCCACATGGACACCTAGTGGGGGATGCAGGTTATGCACTGGAGCCGTGGCTGATGATACCCATCAGAAACGCACACACACCTGAACAGGAACGCCATAATGAGGCACACGCACAAACACATAATGTAATAGAGCTTGTGTTTGGGATGCTCAAGTCACAGTTCCGGTGTCTGGACACATCTGGTGGAGCCTTGCAGTACTCACCAACTACATGTACCCAAATTGTCATGGTATGTGCTATGCTACATAATATGATCCTGCGAAAACAGCTGCAGCAGGACCAGCATAGGGCCAGGCAAAACTGCCCCCCACCATTGCCAAGGCCATCACAGGCAGCGTGTGACTCGGAGGAGGAACAACCTGAGCCTGCCCCAGTAGGCAGAAGGAGGCATGCCCAGTATGCCCTGGCCTTGGCAAAGAGGCAACGCATAGCACATACCCTGGCTCAGTAGGAACCCTGGGAATGATACCCCTCTCTGACTCACTCATATAGTAACAGGGATGCCTAAAATGACATAACCTGCTCTCAAACATGTACAGGGAGTGTAGTATGTGCATCCGACAGAGGCAGCCCTGCAGCACCACCTGAGGCATGATTGCCATGTGTTAAGCAATGTAACACCATCTAGAATACGCAAACATGAAGACCCAACCTAACATCTCACCCTCACCAAGCATGATGCCACACTATGAAAACAACAAGATCAAGTACAATAATTGGCTGAGGTATTGCCGTTAGCAAGGGGGAACACATGGCTGACAGCCTGGGCTGACATGCTGAGGAAGACATGATGCCCCACCTGCTAGGGATGGCACGCACCCAGCACATCTGGCTGTGTAGATACTGGCAAAGGCTGCTGTCACCCCCACTGTGCCTGGAATAGGTAAGTCTGGAAACACAAACCCACCAACATAGGTAGCACAAGGGATAATAACCTGGACGTAATGCTACCCAATGCCAGAAGTCTAACCTGCAAGGTGCATGCAGACCAAACCCACCACAGCATGGAGAATGGTAATATCTGTTCTGTAACAGAAACCTGGGCAAGGCCCAGAAGAGCACCCTAATACTACCAGGTTATGCCTCATACCATGCTCTACAGCTCCAAAACATGGAACACATGACAATAGGAGTGTGGCTACCAGTAATTATCAAGAATAACCACACTCCCAGGTTGGTACCACAGCAGGAAGCAGCATGGACTATCCACAGGCAAGTAACAGTGTCTCAAACTGTGTACCTGTTTGAAGCCTGCTACAGACCCCACACACAAACCCAGGTACCCCAGCCAGCCTTCCTGAAGACACATCAGAGTATGAATGTCCCAACAAATACCAAACAAGGCACACACAAAGTATGACATAGGTGGCAATCCATAATGTATGGAAGAAGTAGACATGGACCTAGGAACACAAGTGGACGGTAACCTGTCATGTGACACACACATTGCCAAGGTGGCCAGGAAGACCTGCTATATTGCCAACCTTAATATGAAAGGATGCACATGTAGAGCTACAGAGGTCACTGTGCCCCATACCCTTCCCTTATCAGGCCCATACGTGACAACTATGCCCCAGTCCGCATGTACCTTACCTTACACATGCAGCAGTCAGAAAGACCCCAAATGTACCCCACCAACAGGATAAAGGGTCCAAACATTGGACATCTGCAGCCTGGCTGAAGAAACCACAGCCCAATTCAGAAGCATACTGTACAGTCAGAGGTGATGTATGCCTGATGTACAAGGCCATGCCCAATCCAGAATGAATGGACATGCTCCACTGCAGAAACCCCAAATCCAGCAGACACACCACAGTGAGATATCTGAACCTCTACACATAGATTACTAGGATGTGCTGGAGGGACAGATCCATAACCCAGAGGCTCAGGACACTCTGGAACCGAATCCCAGTCCATGATAGGCTGAGCTCCACACACAAACTCAACAGGAGAAATCCGTTGAAGTGCATGGGAGATAGCAGGTGTACACTGGGGGCCATCCCTGTGTCACATCTAGGAAAGTAAACCCTACATGGGCATGATATGCACATTGCAAGGGGTGTTGAGACCCACACACAGTCTGTCCGTGCTCAAACAAGGCCAGGGCAGATAGCCTAGTATGAACCTATGAACCTATGATGATACAAATTGTGCAGGACACAAAGGATTATTACACAGCTGTCCTACTGATGGTAGGAACCATGGTGGTAATCCACAGATATGCTCTGCAGCACTCTAATATCACAAACAATACGCCAAACCCACACACATTGCCAACATCCTACCTAACAGATTATTTGTAAACTCCCCACCAGCACCTAACTGCCAAATATCTATCCCAGGAGAGTGCTGGCCCCCCGACATTGCAGATGCTGAGGTAACAGCCAGCATCCACAAAGCACAGCACACAGCATCAATGGTACCAGATGGTGTCCTAGGTTGTGTCCAACAAGTACTGTAAGAAGAATGCAACAGCAAATAGCATTACTGTGCATTATCAGCCCTACCACAGGATATGTACCCAAACAGCAGTGTACAGCAACAGTGGTCCCACACCACAAAGGGGGTGCCTGAGTGGATACTGCAAACTATCACCCCTCAACCCCGAATATCTATGTTGACACAGTAATGTAGAGGATGATCATGGATCTCATGAATAACGAGATTGGGTACCTACAGACATTGGACCCTATCCAGTCTGGCTGTCATAGGGCAGTTCCTGACCCGTACACATGTCTGACTCATGTGAAACATGCACCAAGCCCAGTGATGTGGGGAATGTCAATCACACAGCCTATCTGGAACTTGCTAAACCCTTCCATACAATACCCTAGTTGGCGGTACAGATAAGCTCACCAGCCTAACTATAAACCCCTATGCAAGTAGATGGGTTGCAAACCAGCTCAAGGACAGAACTGTCCTGGCAGACATGCTGTAGCCATGGCAGACTGCAAACCAGGTACAACTGTCATCCCACAAGGCATGGTCCTGGGAATCCTCTTTTATGCTATATATGTCACATAGGTACAGGCCAACATGGAAGGACTCTGTCTGAACAGGTTTGCAGAGGACGACAAATTGGCCACCATATTGGACCCTCCAGCTGACACAAGCAACCTACAAAAGGCACACATAGAAACACACAAGTGGTGCCACAGCCATGTCAACAAGCTAAATGCAAAATAGGGTATAGTCAACCCCTGTGGAAACACAGGACATGGCCAGAAATTACCACATAGGTGTTAACCCAGTAAGTACATCAGGAGCAATAAGAGACCTGGGGACACAAGGTGACACATATCCTGCATGTGACAACCATGTGTTTGTAGTGGTTACAGAAACATACCATATACCCACCTAATCATGAAGGTAAGCACAGCTTGGTTAGGGTAGGTCAATGTGTCTCCCCAGTCATCCATCAGCATCCTCACAATTGTGTACAATGGCCCTTCAGGGATGTACCGTAGCAGACACCTGCAGCAACTGGAATGACCACACAAATACCCCACCAGGAGTATTGCAGAGCTGTAACAGATGCCATGTGTCACCTGAGTAAAGTAACTGCAGCTCCACACAGTGCCATACTGCCTGGCTGGAGGTGAACTGTGCCTGATGTATAGAGCCATGACCAACCTGGTATCAATGGACATGTGGCACCATGTAAACACTGAATGCTGGTGACCTATGCAGCTGACAGGCCTGAACCCCAGCACAGACATAAACAGGACATGCTGTACTGATTGGTCCACAACCCAGAAGCTCACTCCACTCATGACTAAACTCCCACTACAGGATATCCAGGAGTCCCTCAGTGACTGTCATCCAGAGGAATCATGATGACTGGATGGGTGATGGCAGGTATACCCTGGATATCACCTGTATGTCATGGGTAGACAGAGGCACAGCACACTAACCGTGACATATGTCATGGCAAACACCAGTAAATGTGTGTTGAAGGACAAACACTCTCTGACTAGCATTACAAATGGACTAGGGCACATGGCCATTGTTTGTCACTGTCCACACAAGTTGTGGAATACATTAACAATGTCGGACAATCATGTACTAAGCTGTCCATATCTGAACAAAATGCAACATGGTCATATCTGCACAACTGGCCCTCAACCAGTCTGGTGTGCTCACTATAAACATTACAAGCAGTGATAGGACTGAAACCGATTATACTATCCACCACAGTGAAAGTTTTGCACCAGTACACTATACAACGATACAACTGTTTGGTCAGCAGGAAAGGATGATGACAACTGTATGCAAACTATCCCATGGTGACCCTGCAGGCACAGCATAATGCCTGTTAGGTTCAGACACACAACAGTTGGGCAGTAAGAACACAACCTGATGTCCAACACTCAACTGTATATGTGATATATCGATGGTGTCCACACACAAACAGAAATGTGGTGGTCCACAGATCCAAACATAAGGAAAGGGCACACTGGGCATACTCGCACACTTAGATAAATGAGATGTGGCAGTCAAGAAGCCATACAAACTGTGAACTGTGCATGCTCACACACTTAGGCCATGTCACAGTTCAGCAGGTGCACACACATATCAGGGATTTCTATGTGTTAACACAGGAACCTCCCACAATACAGACATCTGCCCAGTGCACACAGTGAAGTTACAACAGAGACATAAGTAAAGTACTGGATCCCACTCATATGCAAACATCTCCCACAGTACACACATTGTTTATAGAGATAGGGAAGGCTATGGCAATAAAGACCCACAAACAGTATATGAGCAACAGATACGTGCATCTGACAGGTAAACTTATGGCCGTAGAGTGCAATACCTGACCATTGTCCCTAGGGAATACAGAAGGCTATCCACAGTGTATTTGGCATCTGCCTCCATAGTACAGTAGGCCACTGTGCCTGTGCAAAGTTAATGCATAGATATGCTGTCCCCCTTACTGATGGATAGTAACAGATGTACATACCTCTTCATCCATAATGATGTCAGCACACTATACATATGTCAGGAGCAAAAATTGTACTCAGTAATGTGAATAGCGCACTCTGCTACTGCGTCTCTAGCAAGTGTCATAACATAGTTAGGTAGGGGTTTGAATCCTGCAAGTGCCCAGTGTGTGTGCGACTGTGTATGGGGGAGTAGTGTGTGCAATTCCATGTGTATGAGAAATGTCCCTTTTGGCAGCTTATACTACACAAAACATGCTGCATATTCCACTGTCAAAACACTGATGATGTCAGCACCCTATAAGTACAGCAGGAGAAAGCAAGCCCCCCCCCAGTAATGCAAATAGCGCGCTCTGCTAATGCATCTCTCACTAGTGTCATGACATAGGTAGGGGTTTGAATCCTGCAAGTGCCCAGTGTGTGTGCGACTGTGTATGGGGGAGTGGTGTGTGCAATTCCATGTGTATGAGAAATGTCCCTTTTGGCAACTTATACTACACAAAACATGCTGCATATTCCACTGTCGAAACACTGATGATGTCAGCACCCTATAAGTACAGCAGGAGAAAGCAAGCCCCCCCCCCAGTAATGCAAATAGCGCGCTCTGCTAATGCATCTCTCACTAGTGTCATAACATAGTTAAGTAGGGGTTTGAATCCTGCAAGTGCCCAGTGTGTGTGTGACTGTGTATGGGGGAGTAGTGTGTGCAATCCCATGTGTATGAAAAATGTCCCTTTTGGCAACTTTTGCTACACAACACATGCTGCATATTCCACTGTCTAAACACTGATGATGTCAGCACCCTATAAGTACAGCAGGAGAAAGCAATCCCCCCAATAATGCAAATAGCGTGTTCTGCTAATGCGACTCTCACAAGTGATCTAACATAGTTAGGTAGGGGTTTGTATCCTACAAATGTCATGTGTAATTTTGTCACACAGTTTGTCCATGTGTGTGGGGTGTTGTTCCCAATATTGCACGACATACATTATATCAGTAATGTCAATGTACACATGATGTATGTGTGTGCCACCTACACATATGTACCTGTGAACTGCAAGAGTTCCCATGTCCGAAGCCTGCCTCATGTGAATACATGGAATATGCATCAGACAACTGTATGACTGGGGTGTTCTGTGCAGGGGCTGCATGTGGTATGTGACTATACAGCGTGGGTTGTAAATGGTGTCATCCCACCAGCGAGGGATACATGATTGGTCTGGAGCATATAGACCACATGTTGGTGATGAACAGGTGCAGCATGTTGTCACCACTTGTGGGAGTGGTAACAAGTTGTTCCATAGCAATGCAGGGAATGAATGATAAGACACCTTCAGATAGGGTCTTGCAGCTAGAATAATGCTTACACTGTATGTTTGGGTAGTTGCAGTACAACCATATAATGGTGTGTGTAGAGACCGTCATATTCCCAGTGTTGTCAGGAAGGCCAAGTGTGTTTCCTGGGTATGGGAGTGTGGTGTGTGCCAGGCTATGAACCTGCAGGCAGTCTAACCCACTGTGTGTTGCACATGGAGAGGCTCTGATGCTTTGTGCAGTGCCACCAACCTGGGGGTGTGTGTATCTGAGGTGCCTTTGGATACATTCCCCCCTGTTCTGTTTTGGTGCATGTGTAGGGGATGACAAGCATGGTATCAGGAATGACCTGGCACTGATGGTGTGCACCTGGGAGTCTTGTACCAGGAGTCTGTTACTGCACGGATATTGCTGTACCCCATGGTAAGGACAGTTTCCACTGCATGCATTTTGAAGTTTACACTGCTGCTATTGAGTAGCATTGCTATTAGTGTCCCATCCCGTGTGCTACCTGTGTAGGTGGCTATGTAATGTCAGCCTTGCATACAAAGGCAGTATATGTGTAGCGACAGCCTCTGCCAATATACAATGGCCCATGGGTGACAGGTGCAAGCTGTCCCAAGCAAAGCAATGTGGCATGTCCAGCATGTAATCCCACACTGACAGGCATTGGATCCCCTTTGGATGTCACTGAAAGATATGTTAAGTGCAGAAACCGATGAACCTGTCTACATATTGTGGCAGCATTCATGGTGAGGGTGAGATGCTAACCAAAGCCAGGGTCATACCAGCCTGTGCCACAACCTCAGAGAGCCCCTCCATGTCCCCTAACATGTAGTCCAGGGAGGTGCGTCAGAGATCATACACACTGGCACAGACAATGACTGAGTCATACTGCTACATGCCTTTGAGTGACTGCTTTGCTTGTGTTATGTGGTGGATCATAGTGCCCGACGGGCAGCTCAGCGTGACCATCACCTTGTTCAGCCTGGGAGCAGGACCACCATGTACGTGTCAATAGAGGTACCTCATACAACCGTAGCAGGTGTGTTGTCTAGCCGTATGGCCTGACACTGTTTGGCAGACATGCTTTTTGAGCTATGTGTCGCATGTGCTCTGCTCTGGCATAATGTTTGCTTATGTGTCTGCTTTGCAGGTATCAGCTGCTCAGGCAGGATGCTATTCTGAGAGCCCAATAATGTACCTGTGTGTGTCTGTGTTTGGATTGTGGTCATGGCAGGTCTATGGGAGACTAGTACTGTATTCACTCTAGTATCCCACTCCACCTGACAGGGAATGCCAGTGCTGTGTAAACAGAGCTTAGCCCCAGTTTGGCTATGTGGTTGCATCTCTCACATGTGTTGTACATGTATGGGAAGGGGAGAGGGTTGTCTGCGTACATGAGGCAGCTGTAACATTGACACATGACTCACAGATTCACCAACTGGACCTGAGAGTAGATCGACAGGTGACCTTTGCACATGCTACCATAGCATTGTGTCTCCCACACTAAGTAACGACACATAGGGCCAATGGGGAACAAGGTACTCAAGGTGACTATGTGAGGGTGTAGTGCTCCTGAATTGTTAGTGCTGGCATATATGAATGCTGTCTTGAGCAAATGTGAGGTACATCATATGCAATGTGTTACAGGCAAGCTACATGCAAGCAGGTCAAACAGTGACATTCTGTCAAGTGACACATGGACATCAGTACAGTAAGCAACACAGATGTCACTAGGGATCCACAGAGGCACTGTATATCTGCACCGCAGTTGGAATCAGTGTTTCAGGAACATAACAGGCAAACATGCATACAAACAAAGCTACAGTCAGCAGGCCTGTATGTAGACTATGCTACAACAAACAAGGTGTACGACTTCCAGTATGTAACAGTGCATATATGCAGGCACTCTAAGCCAGTACCAAGACATTCCCAGGTCAGATGGGCTGGGTCCAGCCACAACCCCCACAAGTGTATAGACCACATACCTTCGTAATGTTGAATAACTGGCCTGATACCCAAGTGCTCATACCTGTAATAATACACATGTCAAATAACAGACACTGAGCCCTCACTCAGCAGTTCCAGATGTAGTATGATGTATGCTACCTGTCCTGGCACCACAGTATCCTTGACATGTATGAACACTCTCCCTCCTGTCATACTAAGTTCTGTGTTTTGGTGCTGTTATGCATGGTATGAGGTGTGACCTTGTAGTGCTAGTGTGCTCTTGTGAGCCCTGAACCTGCTGTGTAATACTGCACAGATATCAACATCCTGAAACATCTGCATTGCAGAGACGTGTCTGGACAGCATACAACTCGCAGTTGACATGGCCATCATTGAGTATCAATATGTACATTGTTGTATCCCCTGTGCTACCTATGTAGGTGGCCATCCCTTCACAGCCTCACCACCAGTATGCAAATATGTGCAGACAGAACACTGTGGTAATTAGTATGGGTGTACAAAACAATACAATGACATTCATACTGTAACTGCATCAGGCATGCTGGTATATACCCACAATGCTATAATTACACTGTACTGTTGTCAACATCATACTATTACAATACATCTATGTAGTCACCCTGTGCATCAGCACCATGTTAACCTGTTCCTGCACCGATCTTACAGATTGCAGGCGGTGGCACAGTTTCATCATATGCACAGGGTGTGTACCAGGTATGCCTGAGTTTGCAACTGATACAACCAATTGACATGTCTGTGTGTGTGTGTTGGTGTGGGACAGCAGTACAAGATGGGGCAATGTTGATGCAGTGTGTGCGTGTATGCGGTAGCCCTAGGTGTTATCACTTTGCATGTGTGTATGAATGCACACAGTCCCACCTCATGGCTGCCATATACAGGTGTTTGTGGACAGCCGCAGACTGTACCTGCCAGGACAAACAGATCACTGTCTGTGGCCACGGACACGGTACCTGTGCCTGGCAGGGCTGCTACAGACCATATCAGGTACCAATCCAGACTGGGTACTGTCATCAGAAGCAGGTGTTCGTTGAGGGGAGACAGGTCCCTGTTGGGACTGTCCAGCACCACGTGCATGTGGTCTCCCGGGGTGGTCCGATGACAGCACAGACCCAGCATTGCTAGGGCTGCTGCTGGCACTATGTGAGCGGCCGCGGCCCTGTTGTCATCCGTGATGGCTGCCAGCTGCTGCTGTTGCTGGCATACGGCCACGTCGACGCCTCAACCATCCACCATTGCCCTGGCTCATGGACATATAGTTGTGGAACAGATCTAATGTGTCCCCCAACGTCTGTCAATGACCTCGGTGAAGTTGCGGATGGCAGCCGCAACATCACGCATACTGTCACTCATGGCTGTGCAACATGCTCTCAGCTCCCTCAGACCCTGTCTGGTGTACCATTCCATATGTGACTGTGCCTACATTACAGCCCGGAACATAGCTGGGGTTGAAAGACCTCTGTGGGCACGTCTGACAGGGGTGGTATGCCCACGGATGCTCCCACGAGAACCCATGGACGTCTGCCTGTGCGGTACCATGTCAGGGCCCTGGCCATGGCTGCAGTGTGGGGATGCATGTGCCACCAGTACCACATTACCCTGGTCAATGCCCACTGTATCCTGTCCATCACCTATATACATTGGTGACAAAGGATGTATTGGCAGGATGACTGTGCGCATAGATGGGGTCGACAGCTGTGTAGTGTCAATTGGCTGACCAATGACGGACCCTGGCACACCTACCTGTGCCATTACACAGGTATCATCATCACTACCCACAGCAGCTGATTCAGGTTCCCTGCTGCATGACACCAGAGCAGCACCAGAACCTGTGGGAGTAAGACAAGAAACATAGTTTACAATGTGTACACAATGCCACCATTGATGCACACATGCACACATGAGCACATGCACACATGCACACATGCGTACATGCGCACATGCGCACATGCGCACATGGGCACATGCGCACATGCACACATGCACACATGCACACATGCACACATGCACACATGCGCACATGCACACATGCACACATGGGCACATGGGCACATGCACACATGCACACACCTCAGTATATGAGATATCAACCCACAGACACAAACACACCTGCAATCAAACACATTGCACTACTGCTTCAGCCTATTATTACTATTAGTATACAGAGTAGTGAAGGTAATGGTATTACACACTCACCAGCATGGATAGGCTGCCTTGCTGTTACACCAGAGGGACCTGCAGAAAAGAGACATTCATCGTCAGTGGGTATAACTGTGCCATTGATACTGTGGGCACGTTACAGTTCAGTAGTGCAACAGTTAGCTTCCACAGGTGTACTGCAGATAATGAGGTTATCACTAATGCACAATAATTACCAAGATAACAGCTACAAATTGAGGACACACCCCACACATGCATAACCTAACAGTGTACAGAATGGTCGCTATACACATGGCATGTTACCTGCACTGTGTGGCTCCAGCCTCCATCATTACACATGTATGCTGTTGTTGTTGCTGCTGTGCTGGAGCCACAACACTCAGTTGTAGTCTCTCCAGTCTGGTGAGGGGGATGTCTAGCCACCCCACCACCTGTGGCAAGCTGCTGCCTGTGGATATCCGATGCACGCTGATGGACATTTCTAATTAAATCACTGCAGTGATGGCATACCTGCTCATATGTCCAGTTATGTGTGCCTATGTCATTTACCCGACAGACCAGGTCTTGCCACAGTGCAGCCCTCTCCTGCTGGTTCTGGCTGGTGCGGGAAAAGTGTACAGTGAAATCCCGCACCAGGCTCTGGTATATCTCCTCCTCTTCTGCAGCGGAGTAGACTGGGTTCCGCTGGTGAACCATGTCCCTGAAAAGGAGAAGGGAAATATGTCAGCAATATCTGTCAGCAGACTATAGCACACATAATACACATTATCAGCCCATGCACTGCACACAATGCACGTTACATATTTCACTGGTACTGCACACTACTCTTACTTGCCATAACCCTACCTACACCACAGTGACATACAGGGTAACACAGCAGAACATATGGCAATGTAGTATATATTGATATATTTATATCTGTATATGGATATATATCTGTTTGTATATATGTATATATCATATGTATATCTATACACATTATACTTGACTGCAGTGATATAACTTAGGCACCATATATAGCATCTGTCTGTCTATTGGGGGATACGCATGTACATGACCAGATATCAGTGCTCATCCGACAACTGTGCAACAGTACCTGGCACACTCCATACAACAGACTAGTATACTGCAGCAGTCAACGCACTGTTTCAGGTACAATACATGACCTCACACTGGGGGTGTGAATCAAGGTACTGTATGGGGAACATTATCAGCCCATGCACTGAACACAATGCACGTTACATATTTCACTGGTACTGCACACTACTCTTACTTGCCATAACCCTACCTACACCACAGTGACATACAGGGTAACACAGCAGAACATATGGCAATGTAGTATATATTGATATATTTATATCTGTATATGGATATATATCTGTTTGTATATATGTATATATCATATGTATATCTAGATGTAGATATATACATATAGATGTGGGGAGAGAGGGGGAGAGAGTGAGAGAGAGACACAGGGTGAGTGTGAGTGTGAGGTGGTGGGACAGAGAGTGAGAGATAGTCATATACAGACATATCTGTTGTCAGTCAGATCTATCTGTATATATGTAAGTCTCTACAAATATCTATATATGTATGTGTGTATTACATATATCTGTACATACATATTCTACCAATCTCGATGTCTGTGCAGTACGTGAGAACCTGGTTCACGGCTCCTGAGAGCACACCAGCGGTACCAGGCTATACCCTGTATCATGTATTTTGGCCCCAGGACTCTGGACAAAACAGAAAGGGAGGGGGTGTGTACATATTCATGGAGGACACACACACCTCCAGGCTAGTGGCAACACATGAAGCATCACAGACCATCCAGGTGCAGATAACCGTAGGCAAACCTGCTATACAACTGGTAGCATGTTACAGACCACCCTCCCGATCTCAGGGACCACAGTCGGCCTTCATGTAGACATTGGAGGATATGAATGTCCCACCACACACCATCATATTGGGAAAGTGCGACTACCCTAACATACACTGGGTGCATTATTCTACCCCAAACACCCTAGCCCAAAGGTTCCCGGTATTCATTATGTCAAATGCAATGGAACAACTAGTCACCTCTCCCACAACAGGAGATAATATACTAGACCTGATCATCACAAACATGGGGACAATGTGCTACACACTGGAAGGATACCCCTCACTAGTCACATCTGACCACAGACTAATCACCCTGGATATACATATCCCACCTCCCCCACAACACAACAGACTACAGTGGGAGAACTCTCACATGCCGACTTTACACGTCTTATAACTGAGTTGGTATCCTTAATGTCCACTGGGCCAGTGTAATCCACTTCCCACAATGCAGACACCCTCACATATGCTTCTGCAGACATCTCCAAGAATGCATGGATCATGCAATCACAAATGGAACCATGACCCTCTCCACCAAGGGCAGGCGTCCTGTCTGGTGGACCCCAGCATTGAACAACTTGTATAAAAACAGATGGTAGCTACTGCACGGCAGGGCATACTTCCATAGAGCTACGGCATCTCTCATCAGCAGTAGTAGACAGATGGGTTTTGTCGTACAAACATGCAAGGCCAACAATGGGAGGGACATCGCTATGGTCACTACAGATAACCACAAGGCCTTCCTCTGCTATGTTACACACCTGGGTGGGAACCCTCAGTTGTGTTCACAGTTAGTTCACAGTGACATACGCTACACTGAACACACAGATAATGCCAACAGTCTGGCAGACAGGTTCAGTGCAGGTTTCTACACTCCCTCACCCACACATGTGGAATTACTTATCCCAGCTGACTGCAACCTCCCTGTCTTTTCAGATGTCCAGCTGGGAACCACCCTCAGCGGAGCTGTAAACACAGCAGCAAGGGGACCCAACGGTATTGCGGGTTGCATGCTACGTGAACTGCAAGAGGAGCTACACATGCACATTACATGCTATTCAGCCATAGCCTTACTACAGCATATGTACCTGGACACTGGCATACAGCAACAGTAGTCCCACTCCACACAGGAGGCACCTCTACAGACCCTGGTAACTACCGCCCCATACGCTTAACCAGCCTGGTCTGCAACACTATGGAAAGGATCATTATGGTACCCATACACAGAGACATTGGGGACTTAGACACTTGTTCCCACCCGGTTTGTCTTTGTAGAGGGCAGATCCTGCCTTATGAACCTGGTTGACCTTTTCAAATCAGTCACTATAGCCATTTCTGAGGGCATAGTGGTCCATACAGCCTACCTGGACTTGCCTACAGCATTCGACACAATACCACACTCTGCCATCATAGACATGATCAACAGCTAATATGTAAATCCATATGTCACATGATGGGTTGCAAACCAGCTAACGGACAGAAACCCTATAGTCAACCTCACTGGTGCCATGTCAGACTCAGAGCCAGTCACATGTGGTGTCCCACAGGGCTCTGTCCTGGGACTACTCATGTTCGGCATATCATTCTCAGATGTGGAAGCAGACATGGGAGGGTAGTGGATGACAATGTTCAAAGATGACTGCATACTAGGCACCATAGGCAATACACCTGCTGACACATACATCCTACTGACAGGCCTCATGGACACCAACAACTGGTGGCAGAGTCATGGCCTGACACTGCATGCCACGTAATGTATACTCATACCCTTTTGGACGGACAATGTACCTACATATTATCACATAGACAATAACCCACTGAGTACAGACAAAGTAATCGGAGACCTGGTGACACTGTGCAGTGCTGACCTCTTATCTGACACCCACATTGCCGAAGTGGTTGGATGGACTTCCTACCTTGCCCACCTTATCATGAAGGGATTCACATCCACATCAAAAGGGGTCATTGTACTCTTATACTCCTCCCTTATCAGGCCCATGATTGTGTACTATGCCCCATTTGGTATGTACCTCACCTGGCACTTGCAACAGCTAAGGGGACCCCATGGGTACATCACCAGGTGGATCAAGGGTCTGCAACAACTGTCATATGCTGCCAGACTAACGTAACTCATGCTCTATTCCATAGCATACTGCCTACGTAGGGGTGATCTGTGCCTGATGTAGTAGGCCATGTCCAGTCTGGTAGTGATGGACATGTTCCACCTCATACAATCCAAATCCATCAGAAGCGCGACAGCTACGGATTTAAACCTCAGCACACATATGAATAGGACATACTGTAGGGACAGATCCATCACTAAGAGGCTTCCCATACTGTGGAACATGATCCCAGTTCATGTTAGGCAGAGACCCTCACTGACACTCTTCATGTGCATTCTTGACAAGTGGATGGGAGATCATAGGTTTACAGCAGGGGTCTTTTCTGTGTCACTACTAGACAGAGGCACAGTACACTAATGCTATTATGTAGGGGGGTCTTCACTCTGTCACTACTATACAGAGGTGCAGGTTTCTAAATCTATTCTATACACTGTCTGCAGATAGCCTAGTACTATACTATGCCACTGTGAAACTATATCTGTCTATGTATTTCTACATCCCTCTCTATCTATGTATACACATATGCATATTACATATATATATATATATATATATATATATATATATATATATATATATATGCATACATATCTCGATATACATACATATACACATGTTTTATATATATGTATATATATATATATATATATATATATATATATATATATATATATATATATACTCCTTTTTAGGTCCACATATGTATACACACAGTAACGTACTGCTGAACACCCATTACTGTACCACCTACTTGTACATTGCACTACAACCTACATTGCTATGTGCACATAGCTACCATCACATACATATGTATGTGGAGCCTTCAGTGACAGTTTCAGTATGCCCCTGTCCCTATGCACATCCTCATATACATAGATACAGACCAATAACACATCCGGAAGGTTCACAGTATGTATAGTAGTACTTTACATTACCTGTGTTTGTTGCAGCTGTTTGTGTAGGCTTGCAGTTGCTTGGCCTGCTGTCTGCCTCTTTGCCTTGATGTTTCCAGTTTGTTATTTCTTTCTCTTTCTTTCTGTCTTTCTTTCTTTCTTTCTTTCTTTTTTTTTTTTTTTCTCTCTCTCTCTACCTCCAGCAGGTGCAATGACAGTATTGCATGTGTGGACTGGGAGTACATGATGCTTTTGTAGGTATCTGCACATGTCCATGTGATGGCCTCTGCACCAATTGTTAGCCAGCATTTACTAATTGCATGCAGCCTGTTGTGTAGTGATTGCAGTTCTCACTGTGATTACAGGCCTGTGCTATAATAAGGTCTGTTAAGTAGGCGTAGCCCTTTCAGATTATCAGGGTGGGGACCATGCTGGTTTGCTGTGGACACTGTTCTGTGAGTGTAAGTGTTGGTATGTCTCTCATATTTCAGGCTGTGCTGTAGACACTGCAATGCATGTTGTTCTGTAAGCTACTGTTAGTACATTTGGCAGGGTGTCAGTGGGGCACAGTTGACATTTGTTTTCACATTAGGGACATCCCTGTAACTCAGTCACAGTTGCTATGTCTGCACTCTTAACTATTCAACTATGGCTGTGTTTATCCTGCTCTGAGTATGTGTGTGGCTTGCCAGATGCTACTGTGACATTATTACCTAGTAGCTACCAACTAGCATGACTGTTTCTCAGCACACAGTACTATTTTACAAATCCACTAGATTTGACAGTAAATATACATGACATGCTTTGTGTGCTAGACTTGTATATTCCCTTTAAATTAATTCCTACTATTTTATGATATATTTCCTTCAGCACAATGCTCTTGTATAGCACTCATGGCTTAGTGTTAAGTCATGCAGACTAGTGTTTCCAAGGTCCTGGGTTCGAGACTGAGGGAGGTATTTTATTTTGCTGTTGAGAAAAGTACAGGCCTTGTCATTCAGAGTGACTAAGGCACTTTTAAGCAGTTGTAAGCGGGTTAGCGCTGGTTTGCGCGGAGGTCACGCATACGCACTGCTGCTTAGCTAAGCGCACAGAAGCACACACCGCTTACTACTGCTTAAAAGTGCTTACTCTTGCGCACACCTGCGCTATTTTCTTTGAAAGAAAAGAAAATGGGGATATAGGAAAGTGGTGAAAAAGAGGTCACAAAGAGGGTAGGACAGTAGGGAAACAAGCTCAGGTTTTGCAGGAGGGATGTAGGTAAGGCCCATAGCTGCCCATTTCTTCATCAGCAACAGCTGTGCATATTTTTGTAATTTGGTGTGACATTTGAAACCTTCCACCCCTGAGAGAGGTGTAAGGACAACAATAATACTTGTTGTACAGCCAATTGTAATTGACAGTTTACATGTCCAGCAGACATGTGTGCAAAATGGGCAGCTATGTATGGGGCGTAATTTTTTTTGTGGGTACAGAGTGCCCTTTTTTAATTTTTTTTTTCAGGTGAGAGTGGTATGTCAGGTACAGGAAGTCGGTATAGCTGGGGAGGTAGGTTGGGTAGGTTAACAGACAAGAAAAACAAGATGCATACAGGGGCGGTGTATGACACATGTGGGGGGGTTACACAATTGACGGGGACGGATGTTTGGATATCTCGAGCCCATGAGCCCACAGATGGCAACAGTGGAACTGAGATCCCCACCCATGGGCAGTTGCCACTGTGCCTTCACTACCCAGGATGGGGCTGTGCAGGGGGCTGTGTAGGCTGGGCAGCAGGCACGCCCGTGAGTTGTGCCACCCATGCCTCAAGCTGGCGTAGGGGCCCAAGCACAGCATGCTGGATCTCCCTACGCACCACAGTCCGGACACTACGGAGGGTGAGTGGATGTTCTCCTCCAGCCACGGTTGCAGAGGGGGGACGAGCCCCATCCCCTGCAGTGCTTCCACCCGCAGGTGTCACAGGGCCACCGGAGGAGGGTCCTGCCTGGGTACTACTGCCAGGTGCACTCGCCAGCTGAGGTGGGAGAGATGGGTCCGCTGGAACCCACCTTCCCTGTCGTCCTATGTTTTGCATTATGTTATGTCAGTTTGGGTTAGTAACATACAATACCATTCACAATTAGTTGTAACAGCATGCATTAGTATTCCCATTAACCGAACACCCATATATTCAGGCCATTGAACAGCAAGCATAACACATGCATAATTTGAACAGTAATACACAATCCAACAACATGCAGGGTTGATTGATGGCAACAGGCCATCAGGTTTGGATGTATGAACAGGGCAGATGCATCAACGTACATGCAAATATGTATGAACCAACAGGACAAATGTCCAGGGGTGTTAATTGTGATTGCACATACCAATTTCACGTGGAATGGATTATATGTGGTTATAGGGTAGGGTGAAGAAATATTTAATTAACAACTTCAAATACCAATACATATGCTGTACATTTCTACTAGCTGCAGATATATACACACTACAGTTCTGCCTACAGTTTCCTATGTGATAACTACTTCAGGTTGGTGATAGGAATGTTACTGCTACATCAATATACATTTCATTTTTATTCATGCACATTCATATCTGGCTCTGTTCAGCTACATCATCCTGCTACATTTGCTTTATATAGCTATAGACAACTGTGGATGTTTGGTATTTCAGACAACCATACTATCTGCATATTGCAGACTGAGAGTAACATATCCAAATTTTGGGACACACATTTCAGCTGCAGTACTGTTTTCAGCACATGTTACTGTTTGGTTCTGCCTGTCACATTCATTTCATTCTGTACTGACTGCAGTATACTTTATTCAGGAGTTATTACTACTTTATTGGTGGATTCATACCTCTTTCTCACACTCTCTCACTTGTTTTATTTTTACAATTCAGGATGGTACTTAATTCTAGGCTTTATTGACATGTTTTACCTGCAGTTATAACAAATCCTTTCCAACAGTCTCACATGTCATGTTTCTGAATTTCAGCAGGGATATATTTCACACATGTGTTTTACTCAGCTTCTGCAGCTGTACTTTTCAGCCTGCTGCAGGTTATGTACTATTATATTACAGGTGGGACATCTTTATTTCGGACTTGTTTCATTTTTATGTTTGGATTACAGGCTGCATCACACTTTTGTAATCAAGCAATACTTGCAAACCCTCTTACACTGTTACTTGCACATTTTATTAATTAGTGACTACACTGCACTCTTTTGCTAACTGTCATACTTATATATTTATTTACAGTTACAGGGAGACAATTACTGACCTGCCTGGTGGCGCAACCGCACCAGCCTATCGCAATAGGCTCGGCGGTTCACAGAACGGACACCTGCAGCTGTAATATAAATACAGTAATATTGGAATACACATCTCCATAATATCAGCTAGGTTAATTTCTTACATAAATAATTACATGTAACTTACTCAGTAGTGGGGCATTGGGCATTTGCCGGGCCTCCTGGATCCAACGGTTCAGTTGGTCCTGCTTCCGTCTCTTTAGATCTGCATGGTGGTGATGGATCTGCTCACCAGTCCTTGGTATTCCTGTGGCACTGGTGAGATCATGTGCCAACCGGTCCCACGCCTCAGCCCTATATGCTCCCTACAGGACCTGGCCCTGCATGAGTTGGGCCTCATGATTATGGACAAGGAGCCAAACCATATATTTGGACTCCTCAATGCCCTATCTCTGTGCTCGGAAGCAACTACCCTCTCCTACACCTGACATCCTGGCTGCAAGTCAGTTTTACAATCGGTTATGCTGTGTATTCCCGCCTATGGGGATTATATATGCCATTTTTCCCGCACTTATCTGTGATTGGCCATTTTGGAATTGTATCATCTTCACAAAACCTGCTTTGTCATGCTCCTTTTTCTATTCATTCCTATATATATGCTATTACTGCATTTCTAAGTGCAACTGTCATGGCTTAGTGGTTCAGTACTTTGACTATGGTGCATGGTATCCTGGGTTCAAACCTGGCCATTGCTTTTTATATTTTATGACTGTCTACACAGGCTAGGAGGTGTGTCTGTGTAAAGGCAGTTTTGATACAGCTTGCTCAACGTTGCCCGTCGGTTAGCTTGTTGGCGTGGTGCGCAGCTCCGCGCAAATGGATCACGCTGGTTTACGCATGGTTTGGCTGTCAGCACGCACATTACACTCAACTCAGCTACAGGCACACAGTTTCAGCATGTTAAAATGCTGCTCAACCCCGGGCACTCATTTTACACCTATTAAACCACTGCTCACCTACGGGCACTCATTTTACACCTGTTAAAACACTGCTCACCTACGGCACTCATTTTACACCTGTTAAAACACTGCTCACCTACAAGCAGATATCCTCAACTTGTTAGACTGTAGCTCAGCTATGGGCACATCTCACATTTTTTTTTATTTTTTTATCTCACATTTCTTCAAAATACATGGCCCATTTCATTACATTTTACATAAAATATAATTTTATATATGTACATATATGTCAGGGACTTGTTTCATGCTTTTTTCACTAAAAATATAAATTGTTGTGGGGGCTTGAACCATGACTGCCTCCTCTTCAGCCGACATCTCTACTGCTACGCTATTGCTTCTTGGCTTACTTTGCATATTTAGTTATTATATGCTTTTCCACTGACTGCTAACTATGGCTAAGCACCGGGCACGTCCACGCAAACGAGCGCACTCATGGGCAAACATCTTTACAACTTATAAAAAAAAATATTAGATGTTCATTTCTACATTTTATGTTCATAGTATGTGGGGGCATGTGTTGTGTTGTGTTTATTCACATTTACATGGACTCTGTCGTGGGGTTTACTTTTGGGACCTTTACTCTTCTGGGGGCGTGTCCGTTTGCAGTGCTCGCCCTACGGACATGCCCCCTACTGTCTTACATGGACCGTGTTAGCCTTAGGTGTGATTCAGCATGCCCTCATGCATATGCATGACATGCTGACGTCACACCGTTTAACTGCAGCCTCCGTGAAAACCTTGTAACTCTTACACGGAGGCTTCGTGAATCCTGCCCGTTATTTATGTGGTAAAACAGGGCATAATGCAAACAAATGTGATTTAAAGTGCAGAAAATATGGCATTACTGGTGATTCATGGCTAGAATGTGAAACGAATGGGCAAGAAAATGAAAATGAAGTTATACAGGAGAAAGAGATAGAATGTGTTATACAAGAAAATGTACAAAAAGATGTGACTATTAAAGAGGTTATACATGAAGTTAAGAAAGTAACAAGGAAGAAGAAACAGAGGAGACAAGTGAGGAAAAACATGATTGGTGCATAGTAAGAAATAAAAAGAATTTGGTAGGGAAAAGCGTTAAAGAAAGGAAAAGAAAATTCTAAAACATAATGCTTAGAGAAAATAAGACAGGAAAGGGATAAACATTTTATTACACCAACCGTTCTTAAAAGCTGAAAATCTTAGCTTTAAGTGTGAACAGTATGAAAAATCTTAAAAGAGATTAGGTATATTACAATGGTGTGCTGCAGCAGATGCACATATTATTGTTTTAGAAGATATCAGATTATTAACAGAGGAAGAAACAACACAAACTGAAAAACTTTGGAATGGTGCGGTAATTTAGAACACGGGGGAAAAAAACATGCTTGGGCATGTGTATATTATGTCAAGAAAGCATTAAAATATTAGATGTAACCATAGTGGAACTAGGATGAATTACAGTTGTAGATGTGAGATGGAAAAAATATGTGTATAGAATTATAGCTTTATATGCATATGTAACAAAAAAAGAGAGAGAAATTATGTTTAAAAATATTCTTGACTATGCTTGTGTAAATATGGACATTATAGTGGTGGGTGATTTTAATTGTAATTTAAGTAAAAATAAGCGCAATTGTGATGTTAAAATGGCTAAAGAAATTATGAGAAGTGGAAAGTTAAGTGTATGGGAGAATAACCACTGGACCTATAAAAGGAATGAAATTAGGACAGAAATTGATTATTTTTTAATATCCGATAGTTTAAAAGTTATAAAGAAATGAATTAAGTATGATGGATTTTCAAATCATGTGGCTATATATGTTAAAGTACAGGAAAATGAAGAATATATAAGAATAGAAAAAGCAATAAAGAGAAATTAATGAAAACGAATTAGATTTAGAAGAAAAAAGAACTTGTGGAATTATGGAAAAATCATATGAACATGAGAGAGATTTATGAGAATTGGACTGTTTGGTGGCTTAATTTAAAAGAGAAATATAAAAAATGTTTTTGAATTTATAAGGAAGAAAAGAAGAAAAGAAAAAAGAGATATAAGATATTAAGTCAAGAAACATTTACAGACTTATTAGAGAAAAACATTCCTTTAATGAAAAAGAAAGAGAAATATATAAAATGAATCAAATTAAAATTAACAGCTTGTTATATAAGCAAAAATATTGTTTACAATGAAAGAAAAAAGAGTTAGTGTCATATTTGGGTAAAATAATAAAAGGAGAAAAAATAATAAGAAAATTAAAAATAAGGAAGGTAAACAAATAAGACAGCAAGAAGAAACATACAAAATAATTAAAGAATATGTATTGGAATTATTTGTTAAAAGAGAAAAAAACATAGAACAAATTATAAAGGTGAAAATTAAATAAGGAAGATAATGAGTATTTAGAACAAAAAATAACTATGAAAGAATTGAATGAAATTCTATAAGATATTAACATGAATTCTGCAACAGGACTGGATGGAACTGAATATGGTATGTATAAAGAAATGAAAGAGTGGCAAAAAATTATTTTTATAGAAGTTATGAATGAATGACTGAATGGTTAGAAACTGGAATTAAAGAGAAAGAGATATGTACAGGAGATATACAATTTATATTTTAAAAAGGAAATAAAGAGGAAATAAAAAACTGGAGACCTATATCATTGAATAATATAGATTATAATTTTTTATGAGAATAATAACAAAAAGGTTACAAAAAATGGATAGAATATATGACCAAAATGTATTCAGAAGAAAAGGAAAAGAGTTATTATGGATAATAAGAGAAACAATTGGTGATATCATAAATAAAAATGTAGAAGTGATGGTTATGATAGGGGATATAAGTAAAGCCTATGACAAATATTCAATATAAATCATTATGGGGAATTTTGCAGGCATATAATGTAAGCAAAACATATTACAAGTAATAAAATCTGTTCATAAAAGGAACTATGTGAAACTAAATGTAAATTGCTGGATTGGGGAAGAAATACAATAGAATGTGGAATAAAGCAGGGCTGCCCAGCTAGTAGTCTACTTTTCTCATTAGTTATAAATGTAATACTGAAGGAAATTAATAAAATGTCAAGTAGTGGCAGATACAAAATGATGAAGGAAGTACAATTGTCAATAATGTATAATTATGCAGATTATATTGCTAAAAATAAAGTATAGATGGAAAAAGTAAATGAAAAATTAAGTATAAATTTAAAAGAAACTGTTTAAGGGTTAATAAGGAGAAAAGTAAAGGATTTGGTTTTCAAGGTATGGAGGGTCTATGTCATAAAACCAAAAACGCAAACTCTTGAACGCTCACATGAGCGATTAATCAAAAACTCAAAATTGGTATTGTGGCAGGCTGCTCCCCCCTCACCACCTTTTAAATATATATTCCTAATCCAAAATTGCACTACAGTGAGGAAAGGGCAAATATTCCAATCTTCACTGTACTGCAATCCTAAAATACCAATTTCGAGTTTCTGATTATTTAGTCATGTAAGTGTTCGAGACTTTGTGTTTTCATCTTTCTGAAGTAGATCCTGCTAGGATGTGTTGATTTCAATGAAAAATATATAGATATATTAGGAATAACATTAGGAATGAATTAATACAGACAACAACAATGGGACAATGTACTCAAAAAAGTAACACATATGACTAATTTTTAGAAATCATATAGATTTTCATATAGGAAAAAGCACACTTGTTGAACACCATGGTAATAGGAACAATTGCTTATGTTGCTAACATCTATATAATTCCTATTAAGTATGAAAAGGAACTAGTGATGGTTATATTTTCTTTTATATGGGGCTCTAGACTGAATCCAGTCAAGAGAGGGATTCTGTGTATAAAAGAAGAGCAAGGAGGTTTGGGTTTAATAAACCCAATACTACATACAGTATATTTAATTTTATATAAGGTATTAAAAGGAGTTATGAAGGAAAATAAAAACTTGATAGAAATGATACTATGTTATAAATACAAAGAATTGTGGGAAGGAATAAAAGTTAAAATAAAGTAAAAACATTGTGAATGAAATGAAAGAGTACTAACAAAATTGTGTTATGGAAAATAAAAAAGAATATATATATGAAAAAAATAGAAAGGAATGGTGCTTAGGTATTATGAAAGCATTTTATCGTATTGACCCATGGAAAGATTTAGAAATAGATAAGAAAAAAAATAAAGGATGAGATATAACTGTAAAAAGATTAAAGAATGTAATGATTTTTTATGGCGATTGTCTATTATAAAATTGCCCAAGGAACTGACAGTAATGGAGTCATGGATGCTTTGAATGAAATTTTAAGCAGAGCTGACAAGCTCTTCATTGATTGACCATTCTTCGTGATTGTCTAATCTGATTGGCCTTTTCCGTGAATGCAGAAGAGACCGTAGTCACAAATACGGACGGTCATAATTTGCTATTTTGCATAGCTTTTGCTTGTTTCTATGATTGGCTGACAGCTACTCAGCCAGTATCAAATATCTGATTGCAGGCATTAATGCAGAAGTGGCCGCCTTTTACTTAATACAGAGCTGCTAAGCCTTTTGTCGAATGACCATTTTTTCTTTGTTCGCCTAAATAGATAGGCCCTTACCGCGAATGCAGAAGAGACCGTTGCCGCGAAAGCAAACGGCCTTAGCCTACTATCTTGTGCAGCCCTTGTCTGAAATTAAGATTGGCTGACAGATATTCAGCCAGCACCAATTACTTGATGGTAGCTGCTAACGCGGAAGTGACCGCTAAAATGTGTATAAGAATGGATTTTGTCCTTGTTTTTATTTTTTCATTATTTTTATTTTTATCTATTTATTTTTTTTTTGTGCAGACATTGATATTTTTGGGATAAATCTTTTGAGTTGGTCTCACTGAGAGTGAAGCCGTGGCCATGGAAACTGATGGTCTCTGTCTTCAATTGCTGATTTTGTTTAGGGTTTAGTTGTACGAGTTTTATTGGTAGAACTACAGACTTTTTGGGATTTCATTGACCTTTCGTGGATTGGCCATGTTATACTTTTGTAAAAATTGGATTGGCTCTTACTGTGTTAATGTAATAGGCTACATTTGCCAATGCGGATGGCTTTAACTTGTTGATTTGATTAGTTTTTAGGTGAATCATTGATTGACTATAGCCAGACAACAAGCACCTATAGTATAAAACCTATATAGATATGGAAAAGTTTATGTTTTTTTCTTGTTTTTGTAAACATTTGTCTTGGGATGGATGTTTATCTAACCTTTAGAACTGATCCCATTGAGAATGGAGCCTTAGCCATGAGAATGGACGGTCTCTGTCTTTGGTTGTTGTTTTAGTTGTCCGTGTTTGATTGGTTGAGCTATGGACTTATTGGAATACCATTAGCCCTTCGTGGTTTGGCCATGATATATGTTTACTAAATTTGATTAGTTCCTATTGTGCTAATGAAATAGGCTACATCCGCAAACGTGGATGGCTTTAACTTTTTGAATTGCATAGTTTTTTAGGTGAATTACTGATTGGCTGCAGGTAGACGGAAAGCTCCTATAGTACAAATCCAGTTGTTGATATGGAAAAGACCGTGGAATCAAATATGAACGGCCTGTTTTCATGTGTTGTTCTTATATGTATTTTCATAAAAATTTTTAACTTATATGCTCAGAGTACACTGTAAAAGAGAAGGATCATAGCTGCATAATGGATGACTTTAGTTTCTACAATATAAATAAATGTAAAACGTAATGTTTCAACCAAACTAGTAATTGAGCTGGCTTATATACAGATAAGATAACAATCCAATGATTATTTCTATGATTATTTTAATGCCATCAAGGGAAAGTTTAGTACTTTAATCAAATCGATCTGGCTTTCACACTGATAGATTAGCATTCCTATATTAATGCCACCACTGTGTTTAACTACATATAAGACTTGTTCTTTAACAAATAGTGGTAAGGGAAGTCTTTAAATATTATGATCTGTTTTTCAGTGATGATTATGGCTATGGCCGTAGCCACAGTTACGGACGTTTGCCGCTACAGTGTTCCAACTTTGCACACTTTTGCCAATTTTGATTGGTTATTTGAACTTCAAATAAACTATCAATTGGCCTATTCAGTTAATCTCTTAAACAATGTACCGCGAATGCGGATGTATCCTTTTCAGACTTTATGAGCCTATTCTTTACAAGTAAACATAGATACATTATTTTTAAAAGTTTTGGGTAAACCATCATGCTTAATCATGAAAACAGATGGAATTAAGTATTCATCTACACATCATATACATGTACTGAACCTGAAATATGTAGAGGCTAATGTTTATGATCTATATAATTTGAATCTGCACAAGATTTCTACAGTATACTTTGATTTTAATGAACTCCTTTCATTGGTTATTAGAACTTTTCCTAGTTTAGGATTGGTTAAATATGTTTTCTGTCATTATATTTCCTGATTTTAAGACTTCATTTTTGATTTGTTAGTTTTTTGAAGGTGTGTCAGTTGCAATAGATATGATTGGTCAATTATTGTTATTTTAACCAGTATGGACCTTTGTACTACATGATCTCAAGAAGGCAAAGTTTTGCCAAAAGCACTCATCTTTGTACTCAGGCTTTTTATTTTATTTTATTTGTATGAAATTAAATTATGTTTGTCTTCAAGCCTTTGTGTCTTCATGCAGCCATAGCCGTGGTGCTGTTCCAGGATTTTCTATACTTTTAACTCAGGTAGATGGGGCCTTGAGTTAACATCCCATCTGAAAAATGCCACACTCAGTAGTGCAGCACTCCCTTATGCTGTACTGCAGTGTTAGTATTGGAAAATTAATCCAAGTAACTTCTGTATGGTGTATAGGTTATTTTGAGCACAAAAAACGGAAAATGGCTAGGCTTAAAATGACCCACAAGGGCAGCTAGCCTAGTAGTTACATATGAACCTATGAATAGAACCTTCTGACCTTTCAGCACCAAGGGTGAGTGTGCTACGTCTTGAACCACTGACACTGCCAATCCTTTGGAGCAAGAGACATTTGGTCAACTGTTTCCACTGAGAAGTAAGCTCTGGACTACTGAAAAAAGAACTACCACACTCAGTACAGTGGGGATTTGTTGATTTATACACTAACTTAGAAAAAAGAAAAAATGATGAATCAAGCAAAGAAATAATCCTTGGTGTAAGCTGCAGGGTATTTGTATTATCACATCACAGCTGTCATGAAACTAATGCCATGCCAAAAGTAGGTTTCATTTTACATACAAGAGACAGTCCTGAAATCTCTCTATATCAGTATATGTTGTTACATACTAAGTAAGTGACCAAAGACATCAATAGAATGGTCTGTAGCGGGAAAGCACTCCACATGCATTGCCTAGAAACATGCACACACGACTCCACCAGAGTGTTTAACTGGATTCACTCATTTTAACTATACATTTCCATAACACTTTACAAGCTTAATTTCCATGGAAGGCACTGCCAGAATGAAATTTTTCCTCTTTTTCCTCAACAGGTAACAGCCACAAACACAGAACACCATTATGACAACAAAATAAGATAACATTTTAACTTGACAAAAAGCCTCTTAAAATTTTCTGCAGAGAAAAGAACATTTTTTTGAGTACTTTCTTCCATTTCAAAATTTGTGAGAATATCTAAGCAAAATCATCAACAAATACCTTAGTCTGTTATTCTCTACTAATCATAGGATCATAGGAAGTTACTAGGCTAATGGTCCTATTAGTTGGATGTTAACATGTATTGCTAAAAATAAGGGTTCCTATTATATAATCGACCAGTCCAATAGACAGTACGGTGCTAAAGTCCAACCAAAGCAAGTGAAATAAAAGTTCCTGAAAAAGCAAGGTTGAACACTGCTGATACGTTTAAAAACTTTTATTACTAAAATCACAGGATAAGCGCTTTCGGGATAACCCTTCATCAGATAAATAAACAAACATTAATACAAGCTTTTATACAAAAATACAGCCAATGGCATTCAATGAAAAACGCGCCTATTTTTTAATATAGGCTTGATTGGTATCACTTCATTTAGTCCTGGCTTCCTATTTGCCATCAAGTTAACAATCCATTTAGTTTCCACTAACTCGGTCTGAAGCTTTATATCACCCCCCCTACTGTTGGTTCTAACATTGACAATAACCCTAAATTTAAAAGTGTGTGTAGGAAATTCGACAACATGTCTGTATAAAGCATTCCTTTCATCACAATTTCTAATACATGAAAGGTGCTGAAGAATCCTAATCTTGAACATGTTATTTGTCTTGCCCACATAAAAACATGGGCATTGACAGCATTCAGCTAAATATACTATGTTGGTGGTGCGACATGTGGCTTTCCCTTTAAAAAGAAGCACTTTATTTGTGATAGGATGTGTAAAATTAATATCCTTATTAATATAGGCACAGGCTTTACAAAGGCCACAAATGTTTGTTCCAGTGGAATGTAGAACAGAATGTTGACTATTCCTATTCAAGGGTTCCTTACAGAGCAAATCCTTTAGGTTTTTATTTCTCCTGTATCTAAAACTAGGTTTGGAACCCACAATATCCCTTATACTATTATCACTAGTTAAAATGTTCCAGTTTTTCCTCACTATATTGCAAATATCATTTATATTACTACTATAGTTGAACATTAACTGTAGCCCCATATATGATTTTTCTTCTTTATTTTCTAAATTAGCTTCATTCCTGGTACATGACATCCAAGGTTTGTACTCAGTGGATCTCTTTAGTTTGCCTCTGTCAATTACTTCATTCACCATGCCTAGTTTGTAACCTCTATGGTGGAAGCTGTCCCTAAGTTTATTTGTTTCTATTTCAAAAGCAGAATCTGCAAATTGGAAGATGCAATCCTTCGCATGCGTCTTGATCGAACTTGAAAGTACAAAACAGCAAAATAGCAAAATGACATATAAGCGATTTCTTTCCCTGGGAAAGAAATTGATTGGCTGCCTCCGTTACATTGCCGTTTTCCTCACTGTAGTGCAATCTCAGAGTTGGTATATTCAAGTAGGGGGTGTGGGGGGCACAGCCCCCCATGTCAGGGGGGTCTGGGGGGTAAAGCCCCCACTTTATGTAATGTTTCAAAGTTTTTATATATATATATATTTTTTTTTTTTTGTGGAACAGTGATTTTTTTTTTCCCTGGAAAACAAAATCGCTGTTCTGAGTGTTCGGGATTGTAAGCTTTCGCTTACATGGGGTCGATAAATCAGCGTTCGCTTTTTTAAGCATTCGCTGATTTAATATAGACCCTAAAACTAATATAATGCAATATATTCATGTCACATTACAATTCCAAAAAAACACATCTCACTAACAATAATTAATTCAACTTATACACTAAATAACAAACTTATGATCAATAAGCACGTATTGCTAAAAATAAACAAATATATCATGAGTGACCTGAAGTTGACAATGTTCCACTTAGACGTTTATGGCTAGGCAAAAGAAAAGGCTTCAATCTGTGGTAGTGTGGAATGGAGGGATAAGGTAAAAAAATAATAAACCAAAAGGTCTAGCCATCAATCAGCCTTTAAGTACTTTAAGTAGACAAAACCAAGGTTCTTGATTTGCAAGGTCCACAATTCATGCAGGATATAGAACCAGTCAACTATGCACTACTAAAGGATAACTCACAGAATTATATGCTATAGTAAATCATTAATTTAAGAGGTTACTTAAAAGCTAAAAATAATACTCTACAGGGGTTTTAATAAAAGCAGCACACCAGACTTCATAAAGCATACAGAAATGTCAGCACTTTTACCATTCTGTTTCATTTCTCACACGCCATCAGCTAATACACGACCTGTCATTTTTTTCAAGGAGTTACTTCTCCACCAAGAAGAGGATAAGAAAAGCTACCACTGTTTATAATGACAGTGTTGGATGTATGTGCAAACCCATCAAAACTATAATTCTCCAACTGCACTGTTTTCAGCTCTGCATGGCTGGAAGTGGATTTTAAAGTGACTATACTACTTAGATTCTAAGCACATCCGCTCTTAGTCTGTGTTGAGCTCCAGGAAGTCTCTGTCTGTCGCTGTCTGTCTCTCTGTCTCTCAATGAAACAGATGATGTGCTACAGGCAGTCCAAGTTGCAAAGTCAAATATTTGTCAATGTGGATAAGATCATAAACTGGATTTTTAAATGTAATTAAATAATTAAAAAGTTTTGTAGATTAGATTAAAAGTATTTAAAGGCAAAGCATTGTGGGTATGATTAAAATTGTTTGCAGACAGTATCTGGTGCATGGTCCAGGAGTTTGAGAGTCCTGCCTTACTGCATGTGTTCAAAATCAGCATATCTAACTACTACATCATCTTGTCACCATCAACAGTGATATAATTACAGGTCATTGAGTTCACATTCCCCTAGCATGCAGTCTTAATACCTCACCAGGTAACACACTTGCCTTTAGTGCAGAAGGCTGTGGGGTTCTACTCCCATATGAGGTAGGTGAATTAATTCTCCAATACTGACACTGCAGTGCATCATATGGGGGGGGGGGGGTTGAACTCCTGAGTGCACCAGCATTCAGATGAGATGTTAAACCAAGGTCTCAAATGACTGAGTCAGTGGTAGGTCAGGTGGATGTTAAAGATCCCATAGTATTTATTGAAAAGAGTAGTTTTTTTTATTTAACACAATATAAAAATATTATTTACATATTTGCAAAATGTACATATTTACAGGCACATATATACACATTTCTATTTTTTAAATATTTGTAAGTTTTCTTATAGCATCCTCATTGCTATTTTTCCATAATTGACTCCCCCAATCCTTAATAGAACCATAATCAGATTTTTAACAAAATATCTGCCAAAATACATTTCCCCTTAATTAAAATGTAATTCTACCTTTCATTCCTTTATACTATCCTTATATAATCATATTCATAGTCATGTCTATATTGCTTATGTCATTAATATGAACTCCTGAGTGCACCAGCATTCAGATGAGATGTTAAACCAAGGTCTCAAATGACTGAGTCAGTGGTAGGTCAGGTGGATGTTAAAGATCCCATAGTATTTATTGAAAAGAGTAGGTTTTTTTATTTAACACAATATAAAAATATTATTTACATATTTGCAAAATGTACATATTTACAGGCACATATATACACATTTCTATTTTTTAAATATTTGTAAGTTTTCTTATAGCATCCTCATTGCTATTTTTCCATAATTGACTCCCCCAATCCTTACCAGAACCATAATCAGATTTTTAACAAAATATCTGCCAAAATACATTTCCCCTTAATTAAAATGTAATTCTAACTTTCATTCCAAATAACCCATATTTTATTAAATACATTCTAATCTACTCTTCACACATATTTTTTCTTAATTTTTTATACTATCTTTATATAATCATATTCATAGTCATGTCTATATTGCTTATGTCATTAATATTCTCAAATATTTTTTCTTTACCCCACTTTTTCAAGAGTTGCACCTCTCTTTTATATTTCAAAAAAACGTGCTCTGTTACCTCTTCCTCCCCACAAAATAAGAACACTTTTCAGCTTTCTTTTTATATGGCCTATTCCCCTTTACTTGTAACTTATTTATTACCAGTCTCCATATGAAATCCTGACAATCTACTATCATGGTACACCACTTTTTTTCTTACTTTAATGGATTTAATAAATTATTCTGGTAAATTTTCCAATGGATTTACATAATAATATGTTTCACCCCCTTATTGTTATTATTATACCATATCCTTTTATCTTTCTCTACATCATCAATTTTTATTTCCATGTAAGTATTTTTTCTTGATAATTTTTCATTTCTTATAGGCTCATAGGTTCATAGGTAGGTACTAGGCTATTGGCCCAAGGGACTAAGTAAGCCTAGCTAACAAGATTCCCTGGCTTACGCCACCCAATAAAGTAATTTTCCTATTCCACTGTCGAGCAGAGCCACAGAAGTGATCCCTGGGGTGAATGAGAACCCTTTTATGATGAGGTGTGCCATGCAGAAGGACTTCCTGACTACTGTGGTGATGTGATTATCAAAGGAGAGACTACTGTCCACCTGGGTCCCAAGGTTTCTTATCACACATTTGGTGTTAAGTAGAATGCTGCCTATGTGGTAGCTCATGGGTACAGAGTTTTTACCAAAGGGGATGACAATTCACTTTTTGGCATTGAGCTTGAGCCATGGCTCTGACACCAGGCATCTGTCTCAGTGAGGCCCTTCTGTAGGATGGCCACATCATTTGGGGACTCGACTATGGCTCCTAGTTTGCAGTCATTTGCGAACTTCATTAGCCAGAGGACTTCTGTGTTAGCCTGTACTTCAGAGAAGTAGATACCAAACAGGAGAGGTCCCAGGACTGAACCCTGTGGTATTCCACTTGTCACTGGTTGAAGTCAGATTTGGAGTCTGCAACTTTTACAGTGTGGGTTCTGTCAGTGAGCCAGTTGGCAACTCATCTTGTGATGTAAGAATTTATACCTAGTTTAGTGAGTTTAGCTATAATTCCAGAATGGGGGATGGTGTCGAAAGCCTTGGCAAGGTCAAGATAGGCTGTTTGAACCACCTTACCCTCGTCTACGGCTTTGGTGACTGCCTCAAAGAAGTCAATCAGTTTCATGAGGCATGATCTGCCTTTCACAATCCCGAACTGGGTGGGGTCCAGAGTTTGGAGGTTACCAATGTCTTTGCTTATGAGTTCCACAATGATACATTCCATGGCCTTGCAGACCAGGCTCATCAGGCTAATAGGGCAATCGTTCCTGGGATCGGTGGTGGTATTCTTTTTTCTTTAGTTCTTATTCTCATCACCTCCCAGAATTATTTGTACTTATATTTAAACATTCACACTATTAAATTCTAATTCTCTTCCTTTACCAACTTTAGTACTCAATACAAGTTTAAAGAAGTAGAATAAACGACTGGATTTATTAATCTCAAGCCCTCTTCATTTTCACTCATATACAACACACCACTTTTCACTGAGTTTAATATTGAACTCCATCTGAAAGAAAACAGCTGTTGAAGAATTTCCTTTTCATATTTTTTCCTCGGATCATATAAACATTTGACATATACACTATTTTCCCATTAATACTGATTTCACCAGATAAACCTTTTTCCAGAATGCTAATTTATACATCCTCTGCAGAAGACATATTTCTTTCATTTTTCTCTCCAACCCTTCCATTGCATCACAACTATATCATTTTCCCCAAATTTTATTCCTAGCAGAGACAGTTAATTCACTGAAAAATACCCCCCCCCAATTTTCACCACATCACCCAAACCCTTATTTTTATTCTTATTCAAGGTCCTTTCCATTTCCTTTAAACATCCATTCAGGCAAACCAACACTCCCTTATCCATATTTTGTTCTTATCAACTACAACTATATCATTTGCATATGTCAGAACTACTGGAATCACTATTCCTTTTGCATCACATATCTAGCATCTTGTAATTTTATAAGCTATATCACTTACTATTGCATTCATTACCGGTGCAAACAATATTCCACTCATGGGACATTCTTGTCTTATACCACATTTCATGCATATTTCTTTACTCAGCCACACACTCACCAGCACTCTCACTATTATTTTGATACGTTGACATACACACTCTCCTAATTCTGCTACCTGTTCCATACTTTTCCATAACATCCCACAAAACATGATTTTCTGCAGTATCAAATGCCTTGCTATTATCACTTACCTTTGACACCATCCCCCATTCTGGAAATATAGCTAAACTCACTAAACTAGGTATAAATCCCTATGTCACAAGATGTGTTGCCAGCTAGCTCACTGACAGAACCCACACTATAAAAGTTGCACACTCCAAATCTGACCTCAAACCAGTGACAAGTGGAGTACCACAGGATTCAGTCCTGGGACCTCTCCTGTTTGGTATCCCCTTCTCTGAAGTACAGGCTAACACAGTCTGGCAAACGAAGTTCACAGATGACTGCAAACTAGGAACCATAGTCGTGACCCCAAATGATGTGGAAATCCTACAGAAGGGCCTCGCTGAGACAGATGCCTGGTGTCAGAGCCATGGCCTCAATCTCAATGCCAAAAAGTGCATTGTCACCCCCTTCGGTAAAAACTCTGTACCCATGAACTACTACATAGACAGCAGTTTACTTAACACCGAATGTGTGATGAGACCTTGGGACCCAGGTGGACAGTAGTCTGTGCTTTGATAGTCACATCACCACAGTACTCAGGAAGTCCTTCTACATGGCACACCTCATCATAAAAGGGTTCTCATTCAGGAAAAAAGAGGTCATTGCTCCCCTCTACTCGACACTCATTAGACCCATTATAGAGTACAATGCCCCTTTTGAAATGTACCTTACAAGACATCTGCAGCAGCTGGAAAGGCCACAGAAGTAACTCACAAAGAGGATTACTGGCCTCAAACAGATGCCCTACACTGACCATCTCAAAAAACTCCAGCTTTACTCCGTAGCATATCGCCTACTCCAAGGTGATCTCTGCGTAATATATAAAGCTATGTCAAACCCAGAGCTGTTGGACATGCTAAACCTAAAGAAATCCCAGTCCCTCTGAGCTATATGGTCTAGGGACCTAAACCTTGTCACCACAATAAACAGGACATGCTGGAGGGATAGATTCCTGTCCCAGAGACTTCCCATACTCTGGAACAGGCTACCCATCTATGTCAAGCAAAGTTCTTCGTTAGTACTCTTTAAGAAAAATCTTGATGAGTGGATGGGAAATAGGAAATACACCCCGGGGATCACTTCTGTGTCTCTGCTCGACAGTGGCACAGGAAAATAACTTTCTTGGGTGGCGTAAGCCAGGGAACCTTGTTGGCTAGGCTTATGTAGGTCCTCAGGCCGATAGCCTAGTACCTACCTATGAACCTATGAACCATAAGTTTTTCATCCGACATTTTACTTCTAATATCATCCATTATTTTTGTCACAACCAATAATAATTCTTCCCTTTTATACCGTGTATACTTTCTTCCATAATAGCCCTCATCCTTCCTTCCATTCTCCACTGTATCATTCTTATGAAAATGTTATAATCACAGCCAAGGATAACCATAAGGCATTTTACAGCTATGTACATAGCCTTAAAGGTAGGACCCAAGCATGTATTGAATGGGTGACTAACAGTATCACACACACACTGATCCCGCAGTGATAGCAAACTTGCTAGTGGACAGATTTGGCCAAAATCTCACTCCCTTATCCCCTCCAGACTTATCACAAATATTGCCCCTAACTTCCCCCCAACTTACATATCCAAAAAGCAGGTCATTAAAGCCTTGTCTAAGGCTAAAACACAGCCTCTGTGGGACCAGACAGCATTCCAGATGGCATCAAAGTAGGTGACCCCACATCAACCAGCAGACCTGTCACCAGCAGGGTGCCAGAAGGGCCAGTGCTGGGCCCTCTACTGTTTGGTATATACTTCTCAGAAGTTCAGGGCAAAACTAAGGGGCTGTGGAAGATTTGCAGATAACTGCAAACTAGTTACAATTATTGAATCCTTAAATGACGTCAGTATACTTCAGGAGGGTCTTACGCAGACCAACAACTGGTGTCTTAGTCATGGTCTCAAACTGAATGCAAATAAATGCATCATCATCATTCCCTTTGTGAAAGCAATGTCCCTTCACTCTATCAAATTAACAACAATACCCTATGCACCTACAAAGTGGTAAGAGATCTGGGATCACAAGTAGACTGCAACCTTAACTTTGACCTCCATGTATGTACTGTAGTGAGGAAGGCTTTCTTCATAGCTCACTTGATTAATAAAGGTATTGCCTCTAGAGCAAAGGAGGCTATAACCCCTCCATACTCTTCACTAATCAGGCCCATAATTGAGTATAACATCCCTTTCGGCATGTACTGTACAAAGCACCTGCAGCAATTAGAGAGACCTCAGAGGTTTCTAACTAAGAAGATCTGCACGTGCCTTACACAGACTGACTAAAGTCCCTGTCGCTATACTCAATATCATATACACTTCTTAGGGGAGACTTATGCCTGGCTTAGAGAACAATCTCCAACCCAAACCTAATGGATTTGCTGCACATCTGTAAATCAAAAAGGACTAGAACTATCTATTCCAGGGAACTACATATGGCCTGCAACTTGAATTGGACATGCTGGAGGGGCAGATTTGTCTCACAGTGACTGCTGCGTCTTTGGAATAGGCTGTCAATTTATGTGAAGCAGAGCACCTCTAGGACACTGTTCAAAAGGAACCTGGACAAGTGGCTAAGATACTGTAAATTCTTACCGGGGAAAGCACACACAACCCTCCTGGAGATGGACAGTCATTACTAAATACAATACGGGGTATTGACTAGAGTCTGTATGGTATTACATTGGGATTAAATGGCTAGGCTTGAAATGACCTCTAGGTTGATAGCCTATCTGTGGTATTACATTAGGATTAAACATCTAGGTTTGAAATGACCTCCGGGTTGATACCCTAGTTACCTCTTATGATCCTATGAATCTGTGTTATTTAGTGTGCTGAGTCTCCAGTTTTTTTTTATTCCATTCCTCTCAACTATCATCCATATAAATTTTAATATCCCACTACATAACTCTTCAAAAAAAACTTTGTTCAACCATTCTAGTGATATATGCATATAATACTATAATTCTATAAACATGTTCTCTCTGTCTCACATCCACAGCTGACCTTTCCATCCTTACCAAAGTTACGTATAGTATTTAAACTCTTTTTTAAACAATGCAACCACTCCAGAACAACTTTTATTTCCTAAGTTCCATTTTATATTTTCACCCCATTTTTTTCTGTTTGCAGTCTTTCATTACTTGTCAGGAGTCTTACATCCTGTAACAGAATAACTTACACATCTCATTTTGCACACTATTCCAGTATCCCTATCCTTCTTACAATGTGAATAATAATGTTAACATTTACTGAAAGTAACCTAAATTGTTGCTTTTTCTTCTTTTTAAATTTAGTGAAATATTTTTAAATTTTTGTTTTCTTGTTTTTATTCTTTCTACAGTTGTACATTTTCCTGGGTTTATGTACAAATAATCACTGATACTCAGAATCACATTTTCACTGGTTAGAACTTCAAAAAATATTAGTGTTAGTCCCTTCACCTGACCTCTCTTACTGTATACAAACTCTCTTTCTTCATTTCCCCCTCCATATTTCTTCTTCTACAGTTTCTTCTTTACCTAGTCCACCCCTTCTCCCAGCCTCTTGTCCCTCCTTGTGTATGTTTTCTTCCCTTTCCCCTTATTTTTCATTATTTAGTGTTTGCTCTTGACAATCCATCCAAATGTGTCCCTTTTTTACACAACCTACATTCAGGCACACACCTTGTTGATGTATGCCCTTTCTCCCCACACTGGTTACATTGTACCTTCTCACAATAATTAATTCAATGAGAAAATGAGAAAAGCCCCCCCCCCCAAAAAAAAAATAAAAAATAAAACATGATTTAGGCTGGCCAGCATATCTTAATGTCCCTCTATGACTAGCCACAAAAATAACACTGGGCAAGTGTTTCACCATGTTTTTCCGCATTTCAAAACAGCTTCCAACATCCACCCTGCATTCCATAGGTTTCTCTCATCTCTAAAGTTTACAGTGTTATCAACAGTTTCACACAAACCCTGCAAGAATTTTCTTAACATCCTCGTTTTCCGGTTCAGCTGTTCTCAACTGCAATAACATTTTTTAACATTTAAGGTACTACCAAAAAGCAAATAATTGTTACACGAATACATGTTCTTTTTGACACAAAGTTCCAGAAATTTCATCATGTGTCCCCAGTTTCAAATGTTAATTCAGAAAAAAGGTCTCTGCCCAATATGTATAAAAAAACTAATTTATTGAACTTTAAAACCCAGAACAGTTACCAAATTGTCACGTACATAATAATATATGTCCATTACAGTTTCATTTTTTGCTTTTAATTTCACAACTGTTGTTCTTTTCCATTTGAAAACAGTTTTACTTACAGCTTGTTGTTCCTCTTCGTTTTCCTACTGATACTGCTGCGTATGTTTTTATTACTACATTATCTGCTGCTGCAAAATCAGACACATTCTCAGTTTGTTGCTGCTATCCTCTTTTACTTTCTGTCACTGCTACATAAGTTTTTAACTGCTGCATTCTCTGCTGCCACATCACCTGGTTCCTTCTCTGCATTACCATCCTTAGCACTTCCATAAAGGTTATCTGCTATTTTATCCCATGAAAAGTAGGACTGTCACCTGGATCATCTTGCTCAATTATTTTTTACAGAACATCATCTGCAAGTCCTCCCTGCTGTCAGTTGTGCTATCTGCCCTACTCCAACAACCTTGCTTAATTCCTCCTCCACCGAGAAAGCTAAATACTGCTCATTTGTACCATTCACCACACAAGAATCTTTGTTGCATTTCTGATGCTGCATATTGAACTATTTCTTTCTCTAAATTCTCACTTTCCCCCTTCAAACTCTCCATAGGCTTACTCTCCTCCTCCTCCATGCTGCTGCTTCCCTTAGGCCTCATCCTTGTTTCTGTAGGAGCTCTCCAGCACCATCTAGCAGTCCCAAAGAGTGAAGGACATTCCCCTGTGTCCTGGTCAAGATTCTTGTAGTCAGTATAAATAATTCCTTGGGTCTTCCCTGAAAAGGGGTTATTGTTCTAGTGTGACTAACTCAGTTAACAAAATCTAAATAAAACAAAAATAAATAAATAAAAACTATCAAGGGTTTGGTTAACAAGATGATAAAGTTCAAAATGTTGATAACTTTTTCCATATGGAATCCCTGCCAATGCAGTCTGCATGTGTGCACCAACAGTGATACCAATGTTTTGGGAGATATGCAACCACAGAGAAGGTATATATTAGTTTGGGGACAGGGTGGCTTGCCACCTGAAAAAAAACAGAATGGTTTGACTTTTCATTTTTACTGTAGTTTGCTGATTTTTTGTTCAGTGTTGTTGCTCCTCTGTCTGAAAGTCCTCCCTGCTGTCAGTTGTGCTATCTGCCCTACTCCAACAACCTTGCTTAATTCCTCCTCCACCGAGAAAGCTAAATACTGCTCATTTGTACCATTCACCACACAAGAATCTTTGTTGCATTTCTGATGCTGCATATTGAACTATTTCTTTCTCTAAATTCTCACTTTCCCCCTTCAAACTCTCCATAGGCTTACTCTCCTCCTCCTCCATGCTGCTGCTTCCCTTAGGCCTCATCCTTGTTTCTGTAGGAGCCCTCCAGCACCATCTAGCAGTCCCAAAGAGTGAAGGACATTCCCCTGTGTCCTGGTCAAAATTCTTGTAGTCAGTATAAATAATTCCTTGGGTCTTCCCTGAAAAGGGGTTATTGTTCTAGTGTGACTAACTCAGTTAACAAAATCTAAATAAAACAAAAATAAATAAATAAAAACTATCAAGGGTTTGGTTAACAAGATGATAAAGTTCAAAATGTTGATAACTTTTTCCATATGGAATCCCTGCCAATGCAGTCTGCATGTGTGCACCAACAGTGATACCAATGTTTTGGGAGATATGCAACCACAGAGAAGGTATATATTAGTTTGGGGACAGGGTGGCTTGCCACCTGAAAAAAAAACAGAATGGTTTGACTTTTCATTTTTACTGTAGTTTGCTGATTTTTTGTTCAGTGTTGTTGCTCCTCTGTTTGTTTTGTGTTAAATAGTTAATAGTGGAACCCACTTTATCTTTTTTATGTGAGTGTTTAGGGACTCAGGATCAATTATTCCCATGGACTTCTAAAGGAATCCATTCAGTTTGACATCAGAATGGTTATAGCATTCACCATAAAGCTTTGTCTTCCATGGTATTTTCTAAAAAATTATTAAATAAAATGAAACGAATATGCAATGGCTGTACATTCACGGCAAAAGTTTGAGTTTGAAGAGTACTGATTTTTGCAGGCATGTCTGAACATTTTCTTTCTAGAAGAAACTTACATAGACTATTATAACATGGTCTGCTTTTGTAGAAAAATCAATAAACTGTCATTTTTAAGTGAAGGGCTTTTTAAAATAACAGTTCTGCTTATGAAGTGCTTTCAGATGATCTGCGAAAAAAAGAAAATCATTGTTAGCATCATATATTAGGTTTAAGAAGAACAAATTCAATCATTATTAATAAAACAATAAAATAATACCTTTTTAATAGATTCCCTTCATATTTTTGTCCACTTCTCTTGTCCTCTCCCTGTTGTCTGACCACATCAACTTACCTAGCATTATGGATGGGCAATTTACCACAGTTTCTCCAGCCAGCCTGCCGACATGGGCATCCTGAGACAATGTAGCAATTGCCTCATGTACACTGACAACCCACTTCTTCTAGTCCACACAAATTCATTATGTGAGAGGTGTATCTATATCAAGGGTGGGAGGTTGGCATAATGGTTAAGGTGTTTACCTTACAAACATAAGGTGCAGGGTTTGATTTTCACATGGGGTAGTTGGCTAGGCTGAAAATGGCCCACAAGGGCAGTTAGCCTGTTACTAATCTATGAACCTATGAACCTAAGAACCTAGAATCCAGGCACTCTTACTCACCAGTCAATCCATCTAATACTAAGCAGGTTGTCAGCATACACACCTCACCTCCTGCACCTACCAAACTAACAACACATAAACCTACATATGTGGAGGTCCTTACAAGAAGCTTACCTAAACATCAGAGACCTCCCAAATGCAAACACAAGTGCATTTCACATAATACAGCCTCTGCAGAACATAGTACACATACTATATCACACAACAGTGTCTCACCAGTCAAGTCCCTAAGGCATAACACAAAAATAAGCATCTTAGTCATAGGTGACTCAGTTGTGAGACACACATATGTTCCTCTCACCAGATCAGATAAGGAAAAGGTCACGATCGGTCAGCTGTCTTGTCAGGTAGGAGGATCTGCCACATCACACATGCACTCAGGTTTCTCAGCAACAGGCACTGTTATGACTCTATCATAGTCCATGTTGGTGTGAACGACTTGAGACTTACCTCACTGGACTATATGAGACAGACATGATTGAGATCTTGGACTATGTGTCTCAGGCAGGTATGTCCCTAGACTTAAGCAGCATTTTATCTTCCCCTAGGATGATACCCCAATACAAACAAAAAATGATTGACTTTAATAACTGGATTAGTTTCTGGTGTCATTCAAAGGGGATCCAGTATCTGTCAGCCCAGGGCTGTCTTTGAGTTTCCCACCCCTTCACCCTCACAAAATCATGGTCAAATGGTGCTTTCCATACACAGCCCTCACCCCTGCAGCCATTCTGTTGTCCCATTACTTGGCTATATTTCTCTCCATTTACCATAAACACTTTAATGTGCATACTGCTTCATGCTTTACTTCTACAATGATTATTTGGATTTCATTTAA